>NW_015171524.1:370353-381885 GCF_001447785.1 Gekko japonicus | reverse complement strand
CTAGGAGCTCTCCCACTGTTGACCCCCCCCAAGCACCAAGAACACTTGCCCCAGAGTCCCAATCTATACCTTGTGATACCACTGATGAACCTCTGCTCCATAAGATTATCTAATTCGCTTTTGAAGCCGTCCATGCTTGTAGCACCCACCACTTCCTGTGGCGGTGAATTCCATGTGTTCATCACTCTCTGGGTGAAGAAGTACTTCCTTTTATCCGTTCTAACCCGACCGCTCAGCAATTTCATGGAGTGCCCACGAGTTCTTGTATTATGAGAAAGAGAGAAAAGTACCTCTTTCTCTACCTGCTCTATCCCACGCATAATCTTGTAAACCTTGATCATGTCACCCCTCAGTTGTCGTTTCTCGAAGCTAAAGAGCGCTAAGCGCTTTAAGCTTTCCTCATAGGGAAAGTGTTCCAACCCTTTTATCATTCGAGTTGCCCTTTTCTGCACTTTTCCCAAAGCTATAATATCCTTTTTAAGGTGTGGAATACTGCACACAGTATTCCAAATGAAGTCGCACCATTGATTTGTATAGGGGCATTATGATATTGGCAGATCTGTTTTCAGTACCCTTCCTAATAATCCCCAGCATAGCGTTGGCCTTCTTTATTGCAGCCACACACTGTCTCGACGCACACACTGCCCTCCCTCTCACAATCTGCCTGTTGTTACCACAGAAGACCTCCTCAGATGTATGATCTTAATTCATAAGAACATAAGAGAAGCCACGTTGGGTCAGGCCAGTGGCCCGTCCAGTCCAACACTCTGTGTCGCACCGTGGCCAATACCCAGGGGTCACCAGGAGGTCCACTAGCGGGGCCAGAACTCCAGAAGCCCTCCCACTTCAAGTAATCCTGAGCTCTTTTCTGGAGAGCTTATTGCCGTTCGGATCCCAGGCCTGCTTTTTGTTTACAAATCAAAATCAGAAATGCTGGTCAACTGGCACAGTACAGTTACCAACCTCCAGGGCCCACCTGGCGATTGACAGCTCTCTGTGCTGGGCCCCGGTTCTCCCCCTTTCTGGTACATGATATCCCTGCAAAGGTGTTACCCGCGGCATCTCCCACAGTCCTCCCTGTCTCTCCTTTTTCACTGTTCCCCGTTCCCAGCAGCGGACTGCGTGGTTGAAAGCAACCTGTTATTTATATATATCGTTAAGGAAAGTATTTAACAGCCGTACATGGAAACCCCACCATTTAATTACTGCTCTTGCCAGCCAGAGCAATAATTCACAGAGGGTTGCTGCAGGAGTGTTTTTCATCAAATGGGCCTTTATCCTCTGTCTGCTTTTGTGGACGTTTCATTTTAGAGCTCTTCTATCAGCCGGCTTCGATCTTTTCATAGCCCACGAGAAACGGGCCCGGCTTCTGTGCCCCTTGGTTTCAGCCGGGGTGCGTCTGAACCCGTGAAGATGCCATATGTGTCACAAGACACGTGGTGTATCAATTCTCTACTCCAGGGGTCATTTCGTAGGAAAAGAGGTGCAGGAGCTCATTAGCATAACTCATTAGCATAACTTATTTGCATATGCCACACCCCCTGACATCACCGGAAGTGTGTCAGAAGGCAACACCCACCGCTCAGGCTCCACTGGACTCTTTTGGATTGCTAGCTATTGGGGGGGAGGAATGCGCAGATCTGCCCTCACAGAGGAGGGAGAGCTTGTACCTGAATAAACCTTGGCCTTAAAGGTGCCACTGGATTGTTTTTGGATTGCTATCGGGGGGGGGGGGCTCTGCAACTTACCTGGCTGCTTCTTGCTCCTTGTGGCCTAGGGCTGCTGGGAGCAGGGGGCAGGGCTTGTTGCATGTGCCCGCCCCCTGGGCTCTTTACTGCCGGAGCTCCACTCCTGAGCGCTCCTGCAGGAAATGACCCCTGCTCTACTCTGACTGGCAGCGTCTCTCCGGGGTCTCAGGTCGAGGTCTTTCACATCCCCCGAGCCTTTTAACTGATGATGATGAAGAAGAAGAGATTGGATTTATACCCCGCCCTTCACTACCCAAAGGTGTCTCAGAGTGGCTTACAAACTCCTCTCCCTTCCCCTCCCCACAACAGACACCCCGTGAGGTAGGTGGGGCTGAGAGAGCTCTGACAGAAACGGCTCTTTTTCAAGAACAGCTCTTATCAGAACTATGGCTTGCCCAAGGTCATCCAGCCAGGTGCAAGTGGAGGAGTGGGGAATCAAACCCGGTACTCCCAGATTAGAGTCCCCACACTTAACCACTACACCAAACTGGCTCTCACTCTCAAACTCACTCTCAAACTGGCTGTTCCCAGGATCGAACCTGAATATCCTCTGTGCACAAAGCAGATGCTCTACCGAGAGCCAGTTCGGTATAGTGGTTAAGAGAGGTGGACTCTAATGTGGAGAGCCAGGTTCGATTCCCCACTTGTCCACTTGAAGCCAGCTGGGTGACCTTGGGTCAGTCACAGTTCTCTCAGCCCCCCAAAATAAACCTAGCTTGCCTCAAAAAGAGCTAGAGCTTCAGGCTGCCAGACAATCTTCAGATCTCCTGACTATACTACACCCACTGCCATATGATAATTAGTTTAATGAGATGCTCTGCCACTGAGCCTCGTTTCTGCTGGCACGGCTGAGGTTGGCAGAAAGGAAAGATGGCTCCCAGTTTCGTCTTCACAGCCGCCTACGCTTCTGAATTGGATTGACCACTTGCCAGGGATTCCCTTCTAGCTCATCCAGGGCGAGAGGGTGAAATTGAGTAGAATGCAGACCGTCCACCGGGGATTCATAAATCCTTTCTAAGTCCTGAAAACTCTTGTTGCAGCTCAAGCCGGTCATAAATCAGGTCTGTGTTTTTAATTCTTCCTTTTCATTTAGGATACTCGAACACCTGCTCCAGGTTTTTTAGCATACACAGTTAATGCTTCGTTGACAAGATCCAGGTGATCTTCTATTTTAATTCCATGTACCGCAAAACCTTTTCTCCAGCGGTATAAATCCACCAAAAGCTGTCAAGGCCGCTACTAACCTTTTATATGGAGGGTCACAGATTTCGGAAAGGTGTCGAACGAAACATTTATGGCAGGGCGGCACACCGGGGGCTTTGAGCGTTGACACAGAATGCTCACCAATGTCTTAAACGTGTTTAAGGAAGGTTTGCATAGCCGCCACGGGAGGACCTGTTTCCCCATTGGGGTTTTCTCTCATCCGCATTAAGAAATACAATCCTGAGCTAAAGCCATGAATTATTTATGGGGATAAATAATATCAGCAGTTTGCAATGCAGCAGGTTCAGAATAGACAAACGGAAATATCGTCCCACACCAGTGCCTAGTTAACTTACGGAACTCACTGCCACATGATGGGCTGAGGACCACACTGTTTTAGTTGACTTTAAGTAAGGGCTGCATACATCCAGAGGGGATAAGTCTATGAGTGACCTAATAGGCGTGAGAACAGAATAGAACCTCCATGTTCCGAGGCAGTATACCTCCATACCAGATGCTGGTATTGGGGAGGGTTTGTATGCTGCCCTGTGAATGTCCCAGAGTCATCTGGCCAGCCAATGTTGGAGAATCAATGTGGGACAGATCCAGCAGGGGTATCCACCAGCGGGGCCGGAACGCCAGAAGCCCTCCCACAGTTGCCCCCCAAGCATCAGGAATACAGAGCATCACTGCCCCAGACATAAGAACATAAGAGAAGCCATGGTGGCTCAGTGGTTAAGACACTGAACTGCAGACCAGAAGGTCGGTAGTTTGGCAGTTCGAGACCTGAGTGCTGCGTGACGGAGTGAGCTCCCGTCTCTGGCCCCAGCTCCTGCCAACCTAGCAGTTCGAAAGCAAGAAATTGCAAGTAGATAAATAGGTAGCACTTCGGTGGGAAGGTAACAGTATTCTGTGTGCCTCGGCATCCAGTCATGCCAGCCACATATCCATGGAAACATCTTTGGACAGCGCTGGCTCTTCGGCTTGGAAACGGAGATAAGCACCGCGACCGTAGAGTCGGATTCGACTGGCTTTCGAGCAAGGGAAACCTTTACCTATCCACTGAGATTAGCAACGTTAGCTAAATTAACCTGCCTTGTTCAGATGCCGTATACTGGATTAGGCACAATCGTTAACAGGCTGGTGGAATTAGATACATTATCGGTCTGATCCAGAAGGCTCTTGAGTTATGGCCTACATCCCTGAAGGCAGTTCTGGTTTATGTATGGATGTGGGCTAACGTCTTATTCCTGTAACACACATTCCAAAACCCTACCGAGGATGAAACCCAAGACTTCCATCTCTTTATACAATCTAGTCCTCCTCCCTCCCAGCCTTCACTGGTTCCCAGTTTTCCCACTCCTTCCAACTAGTCCATGGTTTCTTCCGTGGTTCTTGCCGTGGGATGCACGGCAAGACTGAGAACCTCTTCAACTCGGCAAGTCAGAAAGGAGGCCAGGCTGTGAGTCAAATACCCACATGTTGAGCTGGAAAAACAGATCATGAGAATTCTGCTCTGCCCGAGTATCTTCTAACTTTCTGCAAGCCGGTGTTTTGTTTGCTTGATAATTTCCACCAAGATTGTTCTGCTGGTATCTGTAATGTGGTATTGATTGCCCCAAATTTTCAGCTTCTAAGAGATGAACCGATCTCCCCTTTATTTAATCAGGACCTCCTCTCTCCAGAAGCAAAATCGTCCTGGTTACTTAGAGACAAAGACAAACAAACTCCCCTGCGTGTGGCAAAGCTTCTAGCAGCTGTTGTCAAATCACATGACAACTTTTGCAGTAGCGACCTTTAAATTCTTCCGTGTTTTCCTGTGGAACGAGGTTTATTGTGGGATGAGGGCTTGCTGTTTATGACTCCGGTTGCAAAAACAGTAAAGATGTAACGCGGTATATCCTTTTAACGTACAAGCCTGATGCACAGTATTTGCTAGTGATTTAATTTCACTGAGCTGGAAAGAGTAATGCAATCATTGGCTGCAGGATGGAAGTTCTTCCTCCTCATTCCAGCTTGATCTTATAGTAGATCTTCTTTTGAACAGTGGCACATAATTTTCCCAGAAAGAAGGTATCAGTGACCTCCACCACCCCATTTTTAAAAAAGCATTCCCGTGTTCATGCCTTGGTATAATTTAAGGTTTCTGTGTCAGCGCCCAGGAGCTGTATGATAAGGGGATACTCAGCGCAGAGCTCAAGTGGAAATCCCAGCAGGATGGGGAATGCACTCAGAAAGACCTTGGGGCCATGTTCTCTGGAGGACCAGAGAACAAAGTAAGCCAAGTTAACGCGCCGCAAGATAATGGAAAATGAGCAAGTTGAGAGATAAAGGCAAATAGTCTAGGGGTTTTTTTAGCCGATCGGCTTTAATTTGCTGTGTCAAGGCCCTGGTCAGGTATCGAGAGAGACCTGCAGAGATGTGTGAGACAATGCCTTTTTGTTTCCAGCTAGATGGTGTGCAAAGATGTAAGGAATAAATGTATCGGATTTCTGGTGGGTAACTAGAATTCCCTGCCGCCCCCTCCCCGCATGGCAGCCCCCTCAGTTCCCCAAAGTTCCCCAAAGGGCTGTTCCTGGGGGAAGAGTAGACTGGAGACCCTTTCCTGATGGATCTCACTCTCCTAACCTTGAGGTTGTCAAGTGGTTAAGATGCCAAACTGCAGACCGGAAGGTCGGTAGTTCAGCAGTTCTAGACCCGAGTGCCATGTGACGGAGTGAGCTCCAGTCTCTGGCCCCAGCTCCTGCCAACCTAGCAGTTCGAAAGGAAGACATTGCAAGTAGATAAATAGGTACCGCTTCGGTGGGAAGGTAACAGCGTTCCGTGCACCTCGGGGTCTTGTCACGCCGGCCACATGACCACGGAAATGTCTTCAGACAGTGCCGGCTCTTCGGCTGAGATGAGCACCGCATCCCTAGAGTCAGATTCGACTGGCTTTCGAGCAAGGGAAACCTTTACCTTTACCTTATTAGTCAATTGAGAATCTGTGGCTCGATTGTCCAGTAACATTCTCCCCTTCCTTGCGTATCTTTAGAAAACAGCAAGAGTCCAGGAGCACCTTAAAGACTAACAAAATATGTGGCAGGGTTTGAGCTTTCGTGGGTCAAACGGCTCACTTCTTCAGATATCTGAAGAAGTGAGCAGTGATATCTGAAGAAGTGAGCAGTGAGATCTGAAGAAGTGAGCAGTGACTCACGAAAGCTCAAACCCTGCCACGTATTCTTTTAGTCTTTAAGGTGCTCCTGGACCTAGTCTACTGCTACAGACAGACTAACACAGCTAACCATCTTGTTTATCTTTGTAATCGAAGGTATTGCATGCAGCCCTGTGACTCTGATAATTTTTGGTGTGTGTATGTATGTTTTAGATTTTAAGTCCCATCTAGTCATTTCTGACTTAATAGTGACCCTATGAATTAACATTCTCCAAAAGGTCCTGTCATTAACAGCCTTGTGTGGGTCTTGCAAACCGAAGGCCTTTGTGGCTTCATAGAGGGAGTCCATCCATCTCATGTTGCAGCTTCTTTCCCTGCCGCCTTAAACTTTTCCTAGCATTATTGTCTTTTCCACTGAGTCTTGTTTTCTCATAACGTTACTGTAACATTATTAAGTTATTTTTTGACTGCAATAATCCCCAAGGAAACGAGCTGAGAACTCACACTGAAACAAATACTGGTAGTCCTGAAGGTGCCACTGGGCTTTTGTTTCCCTTCGTTTGTACCAGAATGATCCTGGAAATAACGTTTCCCCTTTCGTTTTTGTCTTATGGCAAATACTCGTTCGGCTGCTGTTCGGAAACTTTCCGGAACCCACCGGGGAATGCTTCTAACCCATCCGTGATCTCTCTCTCGTTTCTGTTACCCAGTTCATGCCACAGAGGCTGCAGTCAACCAACACCGACTGCATGACGTCCCACGGAACAATCCGGCACCAGACCCTGGATTTTGACGAGTTTATCCCTCCTATTCCACCTCCCCCCTACTACCCACCTGAATACACCTGCACCCCCGTGATAGAAGCACAAAGGTGATTCTCTTTAACCTGCACATTCTTGCTCATGTATCAGATTGGAATAAGATGATGCTAATCCAGTGTTTCCTTGTCTCCTTGGCGCTGACCGTTTGGAACTTTCAGAAGGGCTCTTCCCACCTGGGATAAGAGCCGTAGGCGGTGTTGCTTTATAAATAAGGATGACCCAATGTGACATTTTTTTTGTCTCTGTCGGCTTCTGTAAATTGGTATTTTTTGTCTCTGTCGGCTTCTGTAAATTCCCTCTGCTGGATTTTGCATTGCCATTGTTCCTTTTGGAGTTCCCTGTGTGCGATTTTTGCGCCGTCTGTAGGCAATTGACATGCAAAGAACGTTTAAAGATTTGCATATGGTTTTTGGCGGGGAGGAAAAAATCGCCGCAAGGAAACGGAGAGCAGTGCAAAAATGAAATCTTATGGCCTGATTTCCCACAAGGGAACAACGAAATCAGAATGGGGGGGCATTCAGATTGAACACTCAAACCAACAAAAAAATTAAGCTTTATCCTGTTTTTAAGGACAGCAGCACGCTAACATGACATACTTGGCTTTGCCGTAAAGCAAATGCGCGACGTTTTGTTCTGTTAAATTCGTTATCGGCGGCTTTATGGATTCCTACTAATTGTGACTTTCATTATTATTACCTTTTTAGAGGGCTCCACCTGGACTTTCCTCACTCGCCCTTCAGCACTTTGTACGAGGTTGCCATTAACAGCCCCGGGATTGTCTACCCAGCTGAGCTGCCCCCTCCATACGAAGCCGTAATTGGACAAGCGCCCGCTCACCAGGTATGGAAGACTCTCAAATCAGCCCGAACTGAGAATGTTCTGACAGTGAATGTAATGAATTTATGCATCTCGCTCTGAACTTGTAGCCTGTTCCCGACCTTAACACTTTCAGCCTTGTCTTTGATGCTACCCGGGTGAGGAAATTACATTTTTCTCCCCCAAAGCTCGGATTTCTCGTATTTGAAGAAGAGGAATGAAGCGCCTTAAAGGCAGGGCGCACCTTGTACTTGCTGTGCTCTTTTCTAAATTAAAAGCGTTGACGTGTGAGCCGTTTGGCTTAGTGGTTGGAGTGCTGTGCTGTGCTGGGCCTGGGTTCGAATGCCTGCCGTGCCGTGGCGCTTTTGTACTCTCAGGTGAACTTAACTCGCAGGTTTGGTGTAGGGGTAATATAAGGAAAAATGCATTTCTCTGAGCTGTTGTGGCAGAAAGGTGGAATTAAAATGCACTAGAGAGAGGAAAGACCGTCATTGAGATGGAGAGGGGGAAATGAGCATGGGCAGAACTGAAAGCTGTGATAGGCACCTACTTATTGCCCTTGACAGCATCCCTCGATATGGATGCAATTGATTCTTGCACCTTTGGAGTCAGGGTTCAACTAGGCTAGAGGCCAAGAATTCTGTATTTAGATCTCCCAAGCTTTTTTTCCCTTCTTCTTTGTAAGGGAGGGGGGAATCAGGCCCTTGAGAGCCAGTTTAGTGTAGTGGTTAGGAGTGTGCACTCTAATCTGGGAGAACCGGGTTTGATTCCCCACTTTTCCTCCGCATGCAGCTGCTGGTGTGACCTTGGGTCAGTCACAAGTTATCTCAGAGCTTTTCTCTCAAGGGCAGTTCTCTAAGAGCTCTCTCAGCCCCACCCGCCTCACAGGGTGTCTGTTGTGGGGAGGGGAAAGGAAGAAGATTGTAAGCCGCTCTGAGACTCCTTCGGGTAGTGAAGGGCGGGGTATAAACCCAATCTCTTCTTCTTCTTCTGTGCATATATGTGTAAAGCACTGTTTGGGAGGCCCTGGGTGGTGCAGCATTTGGAATGTTGCCCTAGGGCATGGGTGAGCTGGGTTCGAACCCCCACTCTGCCCTGGTAACCTCAGGCCAGTCGCTCTCGGCTCAGTCTCCATCTACCTCACAGGGTTGTCGTGAAGATAGTGACCTCGGGCCAGTCGCTCTCGCTCAGTCTCCATCTACTTTACAAGGTTGTCGTGAAGATAAAATGGGAAAGAGAGAACTGTGGGAAACGCCTCTCACTCCTTGGAGGGAAAAGCAGGTTAAAAACATGCCCGGCAGAAGGCTCAGAGGAGCTGAAGGTGAGGTTCAAGGTTACACTTTGTTTTCACTGGCTTGGGGGAACTGAGAAGCGAAGCCGGGATCAAGGCTTCGAAAGAGGTATTTGTTAAATGTAAGAAACGTAACAGCTCGGAGCATTCTGGTGTTTCTCCAGATAGATAATTTCCAGCCGGCTGCCCTTTGTTTGTCTTTCCCCATGGGCATCTTGGGATTTTTTTAACCAATAAACCTGCATTCTCCTGGATCCCCCGTGTTATGCTTGGGCAGCTGCTTGCATAATAGCATTTTTCGTAAAGGTTACACTCAAAGTCAGAGAAGTTTGGGTTGCTGCCGGAGGGGGAGGGAAGGCCTAGCAAATTGTGCACTGAAACCGAGCGTCCCCACTCAGGGGGGTGATCAGATATCGAAGAGAAACTTCGCTTCGGATCTCACCCCATCCCTCTGGCTTGGATCACACAAGCCCGTCACGCTGGGTGTTTTGGATTGAACCAAAGTCACCGTCTGTCCAGAGCTACCAGCTCTGATTGCGAAATGGAGCCTCCATATTCAGAAGAAGTCTACCATTGGACACCAGATGCAGAGCACAAACTACAGGAGGGGGTTGTGGCCTTCACACTCTCTGCTTGGGAGTTTCCCAGAGATGTCTAGCTGGTTTCTGCTAGAAGCAGAAAGAACGTGGGATTCGCTGCCAGAAGATGTAGCGACGGCCACAGGAATAAACAGCTTTAAAAGGGGACGAGATAGAATCATGGAAGATAAGTCTATCAGTGGCTACTAGCCGTGGTGGCTGAGGGGAACCTCCAACTTCAGAGGCACTAAGCTTCTGGATCTCAGAGGCAGGAGTCAACATCAAGAGGAGGCCTCGGCCTCTGTGCCCTGTTCGCGGCTATCCAGAGGAACTGGTGGGCCACTGCACGAGACAGGATGCTGGACGAGATGGACCCTCACTGGTCTGATCTTGCAGGGCTCTTCTGATGTTCTTCTGAATTCACAGCCTTTCTGATGTTCTTCTTAATTCACAGCCCTGCCCCACAAGAGGCATGGGTGGGGATTGGTATGGGGAAGGAAACGGATGGTTTGGTTGCTTGGAGGGTAGGGAGGATTCATCGGGTTTTGATTCTTAAGCAGTAGACTAGTGCATCGACCTTGGGAAGGGCTGGGAGGGGGACGGGGTGCTGAGCCGGTGGATATGAAGGGGGGGGGCGTGAAACAGAACGCCACGGCAACATACAGCCTGGCATGCTTCAGCATATTTGCAGGTTATTTATGTATAACCTGAGGGGCGGTGGTGGCTCAGAGGTTAAGACGCTGGGCTGCAGACTGGAAGGTTGGTAGCTCGGCAGTTTGAGACTCGAGTGCCGCATAACGGAGTGAGCTCCCGTCTCTAGTTCCAGCTCCTGCCAACCTAGGAGTTCGAAAGCAAGGAATCGCAAGTAGGTAAATAGGTACCGCTTTGGTGGGAAGGGAACAGCATTCCATGCACCTCGGCGTTTAGTCATGCCTGCCACATGACCACGGGGAATTCTTCGGACAGCGCTGGCTCTTCGGCTTGGAAACAGAGACGAGCACCGCCCCCTAGAGTCGGATTCGATTGGCTTTTGAGCAAGGGAAACCTTTACCTTTATGTGTATCCTAGCTACCTGATCACATGCTGCAGTCATACTGGTACATATATCCATAGATAGAACATATTATTTTTACAAAGCCCGTCACTCCCTCGTAATAGTTGCCCCACAAGAAAAAAGCACGCCCCACAAAACAAAACAAAATCGTGGCTACGGGCCTGCCAATACCTAGAACAGAATACCACTGAGCCCTGATACTTCCGTACTATCTGAAAAGAGGAGCAATTAGTGAAACAGGCAAGATAGGAAACGATCCAGAATACAGAGCCAGGAATATTCCATTTTCTCTTTGTTGGAATCGGGACATTGTGTGTTTCTCACCTCTTTTGGAGGGAAGTGAATAAGGATTGGGAGGTGCGCGACTCTCTTTCCTCATCTTCGGCCTGCTTGCCCAGTCATTGCTGAGACAAGCGCAACAAACTTGGCTTTGGGATAGCTGTAATTGCTGCGAGCCATTGTCCACTTTGCCGTGACCCGTTAGCGCCTCCTTTGGGCACTTGCTGGTTAATTTGCAGCAATTAACATGTGAAAACTTTTTGGCCGGACTACAACGCAGCTGCTTTTAACCAGGTTGGGAAATCACCAGCACCAACTGCAGGTTGTTCAGGGTGTGATTCATTTCCCTCTGCATGTCATTGCAAACAGTGGATGTGGTAATGCTGCTTTTCAGAATGGTAGCCCTACCGATCAAGCAAAGGGGCAGTATAGAGCAGTGGTTAGAGCAGAGGTGTCAAACTCAGTTTGAACTCAGAGGTGTTGAACTCAGAGCCAGTTTGGTGTAGTGGTTAAGTGCGTGGACTCTAAACTGGGAGAACTGGGTTTGATTCCCCACTCCTCCACTTGCACCTGACTGGATGACCTTGG
>NW_015171524.1:366828-370198 GCF_001447785.1 Gekko japonicus | reverse complement strand
TTTTTCAAGGACAGCTGTGCCAGAGCTTGTGACTGACCCAAGGTCACATCCGCGCACTTAACCACTACACCAAGCTGTTCTTGAAAAAGAGCAGTTTCTGTCAGAGCTCTCTCAGGCCCACCTACCTCCCAGGGTGTCTGTTGTGGGGAGGGGAAGGGAAAGGAGTTTGTAAGCCGCTCTGAGAATCCTTTGGGTAGTGAAGGGCGGGGTATAAATCCAATCTCTTCTTCTTCTTCTAAATCCAATCTCTTTCTTCTTCTTCTTCTTCATAATAGGGATGTAAATTTATGGAAGCAATATATTACAGGGAAGATTATGAATAAACCTTGTTCAGATCGGGGCCATGAACAGTGGTGGACTTGTAGACGAATGAGCCAGTTACTTGCTTTCTCTCACTTAGGCTAACCTGCTTTGCCAAAGTGGTAAGGCGGATAAAATGAAGATCTATGTACATTAATCGCAAGTGCCTTAGAAGGAAGGTGAGGTAAAAAAAGGGGGGGCAGAAATAATAATATGTGGATCTCCTGGCAGAGGTGAGATTCGAACCTGGGACTTCAGTCACAGCCCAGTCTTTTAATTACTACATTGTACTAGCTTTCCTCCATGTAGAACTATAATTCCCAACATTCCCTGGGGGAGACGGAATAACCATTGACCCAATTACTTCTTCAAACTCTTTTCAGCGTCTGTCCCAGTTTTCCCCTATTAAATGGCACGGCAACTGTGTTTTAGACGGCATCTTTTGAGCTGTGGCAGGATTCCCCCCACCCCCTCGTTCGGCCTTTTAGCTCTCTCGGCGTTCAAGGGTTGCCTTTCTTCATCTTCTTGTCTTTTTCTCTTCGAGCTTAATCATATCTGGGGATAAGAAGGGAACCGTCTCTGTCTTGTTCCCTTTCCGTTGAAATATATATTTCAATCCCGAGTGCCATGTAATGTCAAAGCTTAACAGCTTCGGAGCAGGAAGCGCTCACATTTCACTCGGCAAAGGACCCCGTACAAATTAAGCTTGGGGCGGGAGAGGGCTGCCGGGTGATGGATTATTAAATCTGGGCTCTGTCGCCCATCGTAATGATCTCTCGGTGGGCCCACCGCCACCCATGGACAGACAGAATGGCTTCTGTTCGCGGTGACGTGCCTCAATCATTCCTCTGACCTCCCTTAATGCATATTTCTGGGTGGGGGTGGGAGGTACTGATTTCTCAAGAAGAGTCTACCCCCTTTTTTCAGGGGGCGGTAAAAAATACTGTTCAGTTGCTATCTGAGAGCCAGTTTGGTGTCGTGGTTAAGTGCGCGGACTCTAATCTGGGAGAACCGGGTTTGATTCCCCACTCCTCCACTTGCACCTGGCTGGATGACCTTGGGCAAGCCGTAGTTCTGTCAGAGCTGTTCTTGAAAAAGAGCAGTTTCTGTCAGGGCTCTCTCAGCCCCACCTACCTCACAGGGTGTCTGTTGTGGGGAGGGGAAGGGAAAGGAGTTTGTAAGCCGCTCTGAGACACCTTTGGGTAGTGAAGGGCGGGGTATAAATCCAATCTTCTTCTTCTATCGGAGATCAGAGCCGGGCTGTCGATTCATCAGCATGATTGATTTCTTTGCCTTTGATTTTTAAAAGGTTAACCTTCCTCCCCCTGCCGATTTATTATTTTCAATCTACCGCATCAACTAATTATAAACATTTTAAAGGCAAATAGTGACAAAACCGGCAGGTGGCACTTTGGTGTAGCGGTTAAGAGCGTGGACTCTAATCTGGGAGAACCGGGTTTGATTCCCCACTCCTCCACTTGCACCTGCTGATGTGACCTTGGGTCAGTCACAAGCTCTGGCACAGCTGTCCTTGAAAAAGAGCAGTTTGTGTCAGAGTTCTCTCAGCCCCACCCACCTCACAGGGTGTCTGTTGTGGGGAGGGGAAGGGAAAGGCATTTGTAAACCGCTCTGAGACTCCAAGTGAAGGGCGGGGTATAAATCCAATCTCTTCTTCTTCTTCTGGTAATGAAGGGCAGGTATAAATCCAATCTCCTTCTCTTCCCCTCTTGTTCTTTCTATAGCCTTCATTCTTTCTATAGCCTATAGCAGAATGAAGCCACAGAATGCTGAGATGGCAGGATGAGCGATTGTACCACTTGGTACACGGGGGTGGTGGGAATTCTCATTTCTGAATATTCAACATCCCCAAGTCGGAAACCAGCACTGCAGGTATTAGACTGGGCCTTTTCCCTTGATGCTCTAGGGATAGCTTTCACGTCTGGTTAGTTTTTTTCTTAGTAAGAGGGAACCTATGGAAATGGGGTACCGGTTATGGTCCAGTCTCTCTTCCACTGTTTCCAGTGGAACAGTCCAACTCAGGATTCATCTATATCGATAATCTAGTGCGCTTCCACCCCATCCAGATTCTCCCCACTGCACTCTGAAGCTCAGTGGAGGACCAGGGGCCGATCAGTTTCTCTCACCCCAACATACTTCATGTTGGAAATATGTGTGTGTTGCAAGGTCTGATTCAGTCATTATAGGGTTAATCTGCTTTACCTTGTGTGCTGTTGTTTAGACTGACCTGGAAGGGAAACCTGGCACAGAGCCAATGGGAAGAAAGCCCGGGAAATCTAAGTCTGTTTACTCACAATCATTGGTTAATGTATTCAGCTGATTTCCTTCCAGGGGTCAAGAAGAAGAAGAATCTCCATTGCAGTTGTTGTGAGACCGTGTGGTCGGTCTGTTCAGTAGCTGTAGAGATGTTTGTTATTTTGTAGATTTTCCTGCGTACCCTTCCCTTAGAAATAAAGTTTTTTACACAGAAAGAAATGCCTCCTCTCCAGTGAAGTAAAGATCCATTGCAGACTCTAAATATTTTTGGCAAACTCTAAATATTTTTGCTAATTTTTCCTACACTTCACATCGGGCTTTTCCATGTTTTCATTTTCCTTGCTCGTAAGTTTCTGTTTCTTCAGGTCCCCCCCTCCCCGTTCTGCACGTTTTGCTCCATCTGCTGGTCAATTCAATATTACACTGGTTTATGCCCTTCCGGAAAACCTGCCATTTAAATCTGCAGGGTTTTATGCCAGACGTAATCTGGTGTAATATTGAAACGGCCACTAGAGGGAGCAAAGGACTTGTGGAACGGGGGGGGAAACAACCCTGAAGGAACAGGAACTTACAAGCGAGGAAGATGAGAATGTGGGAAAGCCCAGTGTTGCAGAGACGATAAATTGGGGGAAGAGCTCCTTTTGGGGAGAAGGTAGGATAAAGACGTATAATCCTAAAGGCTGAAGAGTCTTCCTATTGTAAGGGTGCAGAGCTGGAAAGTCACCAGGAAATCATATGCGTTGTCCAGGGCCATTTTTGGGCAGGAACGCACAGGAACGGAGTTCCGGCTGGCTCC
>NW_015171524.1:364899-366593 GCF_001447785.1 Gekko japonicus | reverse complement strand
TGCTAATGACCTGTGCTGTCAGGGGTGTGGCCTAATAAGATAATACGTTTCTGCTGTTGGGTGTGGCCAGTTATGCTAATGAGTTCCTGCTGGGCTTTTTCTACAAAAAAAAGCCCTGGCCGTTGTCCATGAAGGAGGAAATCGTGAATCACTGCCGAACCGCAGCACACAGGCCACTTAACTCCAGCTTAAGAATTCAGCTCACTCTGCCCACAGGCTAGCTCGATCTAATCAGATCTCAGAAGCTAAGCAGGGTTGACCATAGCTAGTACTTGGATGGGAGACCAACCATAGACGTCCAGAGTTGCTAAGCAGAAGCAGGCAGTGGCGAACCACCGCTGAACGCCTCTTGCCTCGAAAACACTACAGGGTTGCCATAACTCAGCTGGGAGACCACCAAAGAAGTCCATGGTTGCTGTGCAAAGGCAAACCACCTGTGTGTGTCCATCCTTTCCCTTGAAAATCCTATGGGGTAAACATAAGTCGGCCGCGACACGACGGCACTTTCCACCACCAGGAGTTCGGCTCGGCTCACCTCGTGCCGACGCACTGCTGGCGACAAAGGAAGTGCGACAGACTGGCATGTATGTTTTATGATTCACAGGTCACAGCCCTGGAGCAGCACGTTGCAGAGTCCGGCCCGGGCGAGAGGAACACCCCGGCCACATTTGGCACCCAAGGTAATCGCAGCCCTCCCTGGTCACTTGTTCCCGGGGTAGTAGGAACATGGGAGCGTCTTCGGTGGATTGCTGTGCATTTGATAAGCTGTTGCACGGGTGGAGCGGATTGCATCGGATGCGGCATGTAAGGGCTTTCGGCTTGCCACTGAGCTGTCAGATTTCACTTCAGGAGCCTATCGAGCACAGAAGCGTCTCGCCTCGCTTCCCTGGATGCAAATCGGAGCATCCTTTCCATAGCTGTTGCTCGCAGGAAGCGGGGTGGCATGAAATTCCCAGCAAACATTTATTGGCTCAAAAGGGAATGGGCTGCGAGCGTTGGGGACCTCTGCTGCATCAGAGGATTTCCTGTTAGTCTTTTTTATTTATTTTATTTTATTTATTTATTTACCCTGCCCTCCCAGCAAAAGCAGGCTCAGGGCGGCTTACACTGGTTAATACATAGATAGTTAAAATCCGCATAAAATCATCTAAAAACAATTCAATTATAAGTAATTCATAAAGTGCTGCCAATGTTTCATTAATGGGTTAAGATGGCATACAAAGGCCTAACAGTTTTTCTGCTCAGTGATCTTCCTGAAGTGAACGGCGGCACAGGCTAGATGTCGAAGCCAAGGGCCAGGGCTCTGTAATTAAGACTGTTGGTGGTAATAGTGGCGACGGTTCCTTAGTTGAAAGCCTGGCGGAAGAGCTCCGTCTTGCAGACCCTGCGGAACTGTAGAAGGTCCCGCAGGGCCCTGATCTCTTCTAGGAGCTCATTCCACCAGTATGGAGCCGCCACTGAAAAGGCCCTGGTAGTAGCAAGCCTGGCATCCTGCTCTCTGGGGTATGTATGGGGAAAGGCGGTCCCTCAGGTATGTCGGACCCTGGCCATTTAGGGCTTTAAAGGCAAGAACCAGCACCTTGCAGCGAATTCGGTATGCTATCGGCAGCCAGTGCAATGTCTTCAGCACAGGCTGGATGTGCTCCCACCTGGGGAGGCCCATCAGAAGCCTGGCCGCGGCATTCTGCACTTTT
>NW_015171524.1:360325-363023 GCF_001447785.1 Gekko japonicus | reverse complement strand
TAGTCTAAGAATCTATCTATCTATCATCCAGGGCTATTTTTGGGCAGGAACGCACAGGAACGGAGTTCCGGCTGGCTCCCGAGTTGGCCACACCCAGCAGGGACTCATTATCATAATAGGCCACACCCCACAGCAGTGACTCATTAGGCATAACGCACAGGAACGGAGTTCCGGCTGGCTCCCGAGTTGGCCACACCCAGCAGGGACTCATTATCATAATAGGCCACACCCCACAGCAGGAACTCATTAGGATTGGCTACATTAGGGGTGTGTGGCCTAACATGCAAAGGAGTTCCTGCTACAAAAGAAGCCCTGGGTTTTGACAACAAACAAGGTAAACAGAATAAGAAGCAAAAGGTGTGTGTGTCTGGATGACCACACTTCTGGTAACACAGGGGTGTGGCCTCATATGCTAATGACCTGTGCTGTCAGGGGTGTGGCCTAATAAGATAATACGTTTCTGCTGTTGGGTGTGGCCAATTATGCTAATGAGTTCCTGCTGGGTTTTTTCTACAAAAAAAAGTCCTGCTATCATCTTTCTATCGAGTACCGCTCATACAGCTATCATCATCTTAAGCATAAATCAGAACCAAAGAAAATATTTTAAAAGACCTTACTCAGTATTATCTCTCTTATATTTCATTACTGCACCTATGAATTTTGCCACTGAGGGGGAGACATGATCACTGGTATCCGATAGTAGCCACGACACCCGGGCTCACGCATTTAGCAGTTCCATATCTTTAAGTAAAGGGGCGACTAAATTAGCCCTCAACTCATCGAATATAGGGCACTCCATAATCATATGTCCAGTGGTTTCGATTGTATGATATGAGCATCTGCATGTTCTATTAGAGTATGATACTTTATTATACCCGCCCTCCAAAACCTGGGTTCTGTTGACATGCTGTCTTGGAGATCTGTGTGTGATAAAACACTGGGGAGTTGGCAGATAATGCGGGTGGAGATCTTTGTAAATACAGTTCATCTAGTTGTCACAGTAGCCCTGTAAGGTACACCAGGATTATTCTCTCCATACGACGAGAGGAAGGGCTGAGAGCGAAGTCTAGTAGTGGTTAAGAGCATGGACTCTAATCTGGGAGAACCGAGTTTGATTCTCCACTTCTCCACATGCAGCTGCTGGTGTGACCTTGGGTCAGTCACAAGTTTCCTCAGAGCTGTTCTCTCAAGAGCAGTCCTCGAAAGAGCTCTCTCAGCCCCACCTGCCTCACAGGGTGTCTGCAGGGGAAGGGAAAGGAGATTGTAAGCCACTCTGAGAGTCCGAGTGAAGGGCAGGGAATAAATGCAATCTCCTCCTCCTCCTCTTCTTAAATTGATGGCAGAAGCAAGGTTTAGACTGTGGACTTCCTAATTCATACCTCAGACACTTTCGCCACTAAGTAGTGTCTGTTGCCTTAAATAAGGTCCCCTAAACCTGTGCACGAAGTGGCTGCAGTGTCTCAGAGGTTAAGACCAGAGTTCTGCAGACCAGAAGGCCCGTAGTTCGACAGTTCAAGACCCGAGTGCCACGTGACGGAGTGAGCTCCCGTCTTTGGCCCCAGCTCCTGCCAACCTATCAGTTCGAAAGCAAGAAATTGCAAGTAGATAATAGGTATCGCTTAAGTGGGAAAGTAACACCGTTCTGTGCACCTCAGTATTTAGTCACGCTGGCCATATGACCATGGAAATGTCTTTGGACAGTGCTGGCTCTTTGGCTTGGAAATGAAGCAGAACACTGCCCCCTAGAGTCCGATTCGACTAGCTTTTGAGCAAGGGAAACCTTTACCTTTACCTTCTAAACCTGTGTACACCTGCAATAAAAAGCAACAATAGCAATGAAATAGAATTACGCACCAAAAGCAAAAAAAAAAAGCCCAATCACCTATTATCTTATTTTTAAATTACTACCTCAGTAGTAATTTGCTTTCCTTGCATTCAACTTCACTGTGGTTGTTAAAGCTGCATTTCTCGCTCCCCCCCACTTCCCACTCCCCTTCATTTTTAGTTCCCGTCTCTAGTCCTCATGTGGCTGCCTGTGCTTGTCAGGACTCTGCAAACCGTTTCCTGCCCGCCGGGAAGCCGAGGGACCCGAGGAAAGCCGACCTTCCCCGAAAGCCAAAGGCCTTAGAGACTCTCTGCAAAGAACGTCCCCACTCCTTAGTCGACCTGCAGACCTATAAAGACACTAAGATCCTGGTGGCCAAATTCTTGGAACATTCGAACTGCAACCTCCCGCCGGAGGTGCGCCACGTGGTCAACAGCATCCGGTCTGTCATCAAGTCGGACGAGCGACACATGGAAGAAGCCATCTTCAGCGCTAATATCATTGACCAGGTAGGTACCTCTCCTGTTGGGTTCTCTGGCCTAGCTGCCCGCCAGGCGGGGGGGCAGAAGAGGTGACCGGCGTTTCAGTTCTTTTCGCCCCTGCGTCCACAACATTCAGAGAAGGGCAACGAAGAGGGTGAGGGGTCTGGAGACCAAGTCCTGTGAGGAAAGGCTGAAGGAGCTGGGTATGTTTAGCCTGGAGAGGAGACGACTGAGAGGGGATATGATCACCATCTTCAAGCACTTGAAGGGCTGTCCTGTAGAGGATGGGGCGGAGTTGTTTCCTGTTGCCCTAGAAGGTCGGACCAGAAACCAACGGGTTGAAATTGAATCAGAAGAGTTTTCGGCTAAACATGAGGAAGGACTTCCTGAC
>NW_015171524.1:356067-360227 GCF_001447785.1 Gekko japonicus | reverse complement strand
CCTCAGTGCTGAGTTCTCGTGGCCCTTTCTTACGCGTCCAGGGAAATGCCGATTGCCACTTTGGGGTCAGGAAGCAATTTTTCTCCGGACCAGTTTAGCCGGGGATCTTGGAGGTTTTTTGTCACCTTCTGGGCATGGAACAGGGGTCACTTGGGGTGCAGGGGGGAGGTAGTTGTGAATCCCTGCCTTGTGCAGAGGGGTGGACTAGATGACCCTGGAGGTCCCTTCCAACTCTATGGTTCTATGAGGAATGAGAATCTTCTGCTGCTCAAGATTTGTCAATCAATGAGCTTCTAAAAGAATAAAAGGAAAAAGTGACCGTCGTTCCCTTCTGGTCACATGAAGACGCCCCTGCATGTGAAACCTGGGCCCAAGACCGTGAACTCACTGAATATGGGCAGCTTTGTTCGTTGGTAAAACCAACAAGAGGTATCCTCTGTTGTTCATTTTGCAATCGGTTGTCCTCTGGTGTTACGGTGGTTGTGTGAAACTGCTATCATCACTTAAGTCTCCAGAGGCTGAGAGCCAGTTTGGTGTCGTGGTTAAGTGTGCGGACTCTAATCTGGGAGAACCGGGTTTGATGGACCTGCTGATGTGACCTTGGGTCAGTCACAAGCTCTGGCACAGCTGTCCTTGAAAAAGAGCAGTTTCTGTCAGAGCTCTCTCAGCCCCACCCACCTCACAGGGTGTCTGTTGCGGGGAGGGGAAGGGAGAGGATTTTGTAAGCCGCTCTGAGACTCCAAGTGAAGGGCGGAGTATAAATCCAATCTTTTCTCTTCTTCTTCTACAAGTCAAAGATACCTCTGTGTGTAAAACAGGGTGATGGCAACCTGAATGGGGGGTGGGTTCAAATCCTGAAAAAGAGCTCTTAACAGGCAGGATAAGTATCACGAGGCTCGTTCTGTCCACAACACGCAAATCACCGCCTCGGTTTGCCTTGAGGCTGTGCAGGGGAGGGAGAGGGACTTCAATCCTTTGGTAAACCACTGCATTACTGCCAGAAAGCGGTGAAGACTTGGAACGACTACTGATGGAGGTTGAAGCAGAAAGCGCCGAAGGGGGATTACAGCTGAACGTCAAGAAGACCACTGGAGAAGTTAATCATGCTAGGAAAAGCCGAAGGCAGCAAGAAAAGAGAAAGACCCGACACGAGATGGATGGACTCAATGAAAGAAGCCAACGAACCTCAGTTTGCAAGACTTGAGCAGGACTGTTCACGACAGGAGGCTTTGGAGGTCATTAATTTAGAGGCTCGCTATAAGTCGAAAATAACTTGATGGCACAAGATATGCAAGTCACCTTGAAACTTGAGGAAAGGCAAGGTATAAATGTTGCTATAAATAAATAAAAATAAATGCTTCAGCACCCACGCGGATGTTGCTATTTAACAGAGATTTCTCGGAGTGACGGTTTGAGGGTTAAACTTCCCTCTCGTTTTCCTGCACGGCCACAAGGCAAATGGAGGATGCCCAAGCCTGCAGTTAGCATTTTGCAGCTGCAGAGTCATCTCTATTGTCTCTCTCTGAGTCCTTCACTACAAAAGTCCAGTTCCACCACCCCGTATGCCCATTATCTCGGCAAATCTTTCATATGGTGTAGAGCTATTTCACCCTTTGGGGAGCTGTAGCAGTGGGGGGAAAATATCCCTTGACTGCCAGATATCTGTAGCTGCTTGCATTGGAACTGGATCATCTAGCTGGATAGTGTCTGCTTGACCTTGGCCCTGGGGCCACTGACATGCAAGACTTTATTAGGGTAGTTGGCGTAATTGTTTAATTATGTAGATTGGGGTCCCCAACCGACTCCCTTCTGGGAAGGTGTTAGCTCTCGGTTGGAGATGTCCTGGTCTGGACCCGGAAGGTGGAAGAATCTACTCAGCTAAGAAAAATCCCTGTAGTGGGATGCTCCGGCCAGGCGGCGGCAGTGTGGCGATGCAGCTGTTCGGAACATGACTGGGTCAAGCCAGAAACGTTTCCACCGGGCAGTACAGCGTGTGCAACTTAAATGAATTATATGTTGTCTTCCCTATCCCCTATGAAAAACATTGTTAGTCCCCTGTCTAAAGAGTAACTGTAAATCACTTTGAGCCCACTTGTGGGGAAAGCGATTAATAAATCGAAAGCATTATTATTATTATTATTTTATGGCATCTGGGGGCGCTACCGTGCCCACTGACACCTTTCCTGGTTTCCCAGTGTTTTTAGAAATCGGGTGGGCCAGGGAGGGCTTTTGACCAGCAAGGCTTCTGATTAGATACTGAAGATTTTGATTGGCTGTGCGGATTTATTTAAAAAGTTGTTTCGGTAGTGGCTGCCATCAGAGCACAAGGATCTTTCGTCACTGTGTGACCGAAGGTAAGCTCTGCAGCGGCCATCTATGGGCAGGCCCCGCCTCCTGCAGCAGCCATTTTGTGGCAGCCATTTTGTCATTGCGCCCCCCCCCAAAAACCCAAAAAAAAAGCTGTGTCGGAATTCCAAATGTGCCGCAGGCTCTAAACGGTAGGGGGGACCCCTGATGCAGATGAAGGGCTTTGAAGATTTACCTGGATTTCAGTAAAGCTTTTGGTAAGGTTCCTTATGACATTCTGATGGGCAACTGGAAGACCGTGGACTGGACTATAGGACAGTTCGGTGGATAGGGAACTGGTCAGAGGACCGCACCCAAAGAGTGGAGGTCAGTGGCGTTTCATCACATTGGAGGGAGGCGTCCAGCGGGGTGCCGCAGGGCTCGGTTTTGGGCCCGGTGCTTTTCAATATTTTTATCAGTGATCTGGATGAAGGGGTAGAAGGGCTACTCATTAAATTGGCTGATGATACCAAATTGGGAGGAGTAGCAGACACCCAAGAAGACAGAGTTAAAATTCAACAATAGCTGAATACTCTGGAGAAGTGGGCAATTGCGAACGGGATGCAGTTCAACAAAGATAAATGCACAGCATTACATCTGGGCCACAAAAATGTCATGCACTAATACTGGATGGGGGATACGTTTCTGGGGAGTAGTGCATGCGAAGGAGATCTTGGGGTCAGAGTGGACTGTAAACTAAATATGAGCAGTCAGTGTGATGCGGTGGCAAAAAAGGCAGATTGGGTTGTATTAAAAGGGCCACAGCACCGAAATCGCAGGAGGTCAGAGCCCCTCTGTATACTGCCTTGGTCAGGCCGCACCTTGAGTACCGTGTGCAGTTCTGGAGGCCTCACTTCAAAAAGGATGTGGGCAAAATCGAGAGGGTGCAGAAGAGAGCAACGAGGGTGATCGGGGGTCTGGAGACTGAGCCCTGCGAGGAAAGGCTTAAGGGCCTTGGGAATGTTTAGTCTGGAGAACAGGAGATCGAGGGGGGGACATGATTGGTCTCTTTAAATATTTGAAAGGCTGTCCTTTGGAGGAGGGGCAAGGAGCCGTTCCAGTCGGCAGCAGAGGAGAGGACCCAATGCAACGGGTTTAAATTGCATGCAGAAAAGTATCGGCTGGAGATCAGGAAACACTTTTTCAGGGTCAGAGTGGTTCAAAGGTGGGATCAGCTGCCCAGGGAGGTGGTGAGCTCCCCTTCACTGGCAGCTTTCGAGAAGAGGCTGGACGAATATTTGTCAGGGATGCTTTAGGCGGGTCCTGCATTGGGCAGGGGGTTGGATGAGATGGTCTCTATGGCCCCGTCCAACTCTATGATTTTATGATCCTGATGTGCACCCCAACGTTTTCATGCTAAGAGTAGGTTCTTCTCCTCTCCCTCCTGTTTCCCACAGGTCATCACGAGCTCCCAGCAAAATGTGGACACCTCACGTAAGCGGCTGCAGGAAGACCTCCACCTTCAGAGCTGTGGAGCGTTGAGCTCGCCCGTTGCCTTCCTTCGTCGGGCCCACATCCGGCACAGTCTAGAGCGGGGCAGGCCGCACAGTTTAATCGGAGTCTGCCGAGAGACTATCCTTTGACAGTGACCCCGTGGCCCCCCTCCCAGTAAGGAATACAGACTCTAGCAAAGGCAGCTGACTCATGGGAGCATTGCCGAGAAACGGATGACTTCGAAACAGGGAAGTCTGTACGTCCTGACACGTCTTCCTCGCGCCGTCCTGTTTTGGATCTTCCTTTTCAGAGGCTGAAGGCTCTCCCCGCTTCCTTCATGGAAAGTCAACTCACGTCCCATTTTTTTCTACAAAAAAGAG
>NW_015171524.1:349196-356033 GCF_001447785.1 Gekko japonicus | reverse complement strand
CCCCTCCGCCATACCGAGGACTTGGTACGTCTGTGGTCTGTGACGGATCCGGTTTGGGCGGACACCCGTTGCCAAGAGACGTCGAACGTTTGGTACAACTTCGCAGTTGTACTCAATTTGCTGTACCTCAACAAGGAAAGAAAAAGTGTTTTCGCTGATCATGAACAGTGTTTTCATAATAATAAATTTTTAAAGGTTATTTCTGGATGGCGCATTTCTCCAGAACCGATTTCTGTGGTGTACGTCTTTGTAAGGGTTTTTATCTGGCTTGTGGGGCACTGTTAACATTGTTCGGGGCCACCTTTATGGCCTCCTTTTTGAGTTTTGTAAAGCTGCCGAGGTGGTGAGAGGAAAGGCAGTTAGAATAAGGAGTATCTAAGCCAGTAGGGCGACCAGAGAAAACTGAAGCTTGACACTGAAAAGTGTATATTGAGTTTGGTGCAGAAATACCAGCCAAAGGAGATCAAGAGCTGCATTGCATCAGGGCATGTCCGGGGGTTGTACGGTAAGTGCTGAAGTTCTACCCCACATCACCTGTGAAGAATGGCCGCTGGGAAGCACCTGTCGCCTACAGGTAGGTTCACAGTTTGCGGGTTTTGTTGTGGGGAGGGGAAAGGGAAAGGAGTTTGGTAGTGAAGGGTGGGGTATAAATCCAATCTCTTCTTCTTTTACCTCACAGGGTGTCTGTTGTGGGGAGGGGGAGGGAAAGGAGCTTGTAAGCCGCTCTGAGACTCCTTCAGGTAGTGAAGGGCGGGGTATAAACCCAATCTCCTCCTTTTCTTCTTCTTCTACCCCACAAGGTGTCTGTTGTGGGGAGGGGAAGGGAAAGGAGTTTGTGAGCCGCTCTGAGACTCCTTCGGGTAGTGAAGGGCAAGGGGTATAAATCCAATCTCTTCTTCTTCTACAGGCCCTGTGGAATTGCTTAAGATCCTGCGGGGCCCTGATGTTATTTGGTAGAGAGTTCCACCAGGTCGAGAACAACCAGATGTCTCTAGGGCCAGGGACCACCTTCAAGTCGTTCCGTGCAGAGCGTAAGTGGTTAAGAGGGGGTGGACTCTAATCTGGGAGATCCGGGTTTGATTCCCCACTCCTCCACATGCAGCTGCTGGTTGACCTTGGGGGTGAGCCATAGTTCTCTCAGAGCTGTTCTCTCAAGAGCAGTCCTCGCAAGAGCTCTCTCAGCCCCACTTTCCTCACAGGGTGTCTGTTGTGGAGAGGGGAAGGAGAATCTAAACCGCTCTGAGACGCCGAGTGAAGGGCGGGGTATAAAACCAACTCTTCTCCTCCAAGTTCTCTGGAGGATGTCGCCTTGCAGTCTGAGCCCCTGAAGTGATCCCACCCTTCCTGTTTCAAAGCACTCCTAGTGGCTACAAGGATACCCAGTACTAATCCCTTCCGGGGGAGGGCACAGAGTGGAGAAAGACGACCCTCTCAAAGAAATGGATCTCGTTCAAATGTTGGTATGCAGACCCAGCTGTGGGGCTGTTGCTCCGGGCGCATACATGCTCTGACAGGACTTTGTTGTAAACCCAAAGGATTCCTCCGATTCTGAAGAAGCGCATCCCGTTCCTACAGTCACTGATCCGGGCTCTTAAATTGCAATAATCTCCCGGAGCAGAATGTGGAAAAAGTGGTCCACTGTCACTTCAGTCTCTTCATTTCTCTCACTCTTTGGCTGTTCGGTCTGTAGCAGCTATGCGGAGGCAGGAGAGCGTAGAGGAACCACGCCATCTAGCGGAAGGATTTTGTCAGCGCCGCTCGTGTGAAGCTGCGGTGCCCTCCAGTGGAAAGTGAGCAGGTTGCAACTTGCAAATTCCTCCTTTGTGGATAAACATCCTCCTCATCAGCCCAGAGGGACGAATGCTAGAGGGGTCTTTACAGAAAAAGGGAAAGAACCAGTCGAGCTGGGAGCAGACAGTAGACCATCTGTACCCCTTATTCCGAGCCAACTTTCCTTCTTCGGAGAGAAATACGGTGGGTCGTCAGATGATGAACCAGGGGATACAAGAAAGAACAACGCAATTCCGAAAGATAGACCATCAACACAGGTTTTCTAATTCTCTTTGGAATTGTGTGACTTTTTCCTCTTAAGTCTGCACTAAGAGCTTAGGATATCTTTGTGAGAGCGAATCATTAGATTAGCTAAATTCGATCCCAGTAGCACTTTAGAGACCAACAATATTTTTGGGATACGAGTTTTCGAGCGCCAAGGCTCCCTTCGTCTGGCTCTCGAAGGTTTACACCTTGAAAGTCCTGTTGGTCTCAAAGGTTGCGACTGGACTCAAATCCAGCTCTTCTACTGCAGACCCAACACGGCTACCCTCTCAAACTGACTTTAGATTGGACATCTGTCTGATTTTAGTACCCGGAGACTACAAGTAAGGTGGCACAGAAACAACCGCAATGCCCCCAGCAAGTGAAAGCCACTGTGGTGTAGTGGTTAAAACGCTGGACTAGGATTCAGGAGACCCAGGTTCAAATCCCTGCTCGTGCCATGGAAGCTTGCTGGGTGACCTTGGGCCAGTCTCTCTCTCTCACGCACACACTCAGCCTAACCTACCTCACAGGGTTGTTGTGAGGAGAAAATGGAAACAAGGAGAAGGATGTAAGCTGCTTTGGGTCTCCATTGGGAAAAAGGCAAGATATAAAGTAAGTTCCAGGGACAGAACTGGAATGCACGTAGCACAGAAAAGAAGAAGAAACTGCTTCTGTTCCATCAGCAAATCCCTTTTGTAGAGTCTGCAAAAGAAACCAAGGAAGCCGCGGGAATACTTTATTACTCCACATTTATTGGTAGTTTTGCATTGAGTCCCTCCTAGAGCGACTGGCAGGCCATGGCTTATATAGCTATGGTATTACTGTACTCCTAAAGATTTTTGTTAGTGCTCGGTAAGGCATTCCGTCAAAGCGTCACAGTGTCGTTCTGCCTGAGGTCACGGCCTCACGCGGGGGAACATCAGACAGCAAGATGCCAACAACAGGTACAGCAGTCCACTTTTCATCTTGCTACGAGGACAATGTCACTCTTAATCAATCAGTGGTTTCGACGGTGGGCACCGAACACCGTTGATGGAAACGACTCGGCCTTTTGAACACGTGGGCTTTCTCATAGTTAACGGAGGTGTTCTGGGCTCGTAGCAAGGAAACGGAGTTCATAATAACGGCAGTCGGGGAATTAACACACAGCGTCTCCCTGGGGGGGTGTTCAACGTTCAGAATGTGGCGAGTCTTTTTATTGTCGCAAAACTTCTCTCTCTCTTTTTTTTTTGTACCCAACTTCCCTTTGTTTCACAGTACAGTCACATCTCATAGAAACACATTACACTGGTCAAGAAAGGATACCACTTACAACAGGAGCTTTCCCCCCTTCTATGAAGATCAAATACTTGGTCATCACCCCCACCCTCTTGGAATTGCATACATTCATGGTCACCCCCCTCCCCCCCTCCCCCAAGGAAAGCCTTCATTCGCCTCCTCTTGTTGGGATAGATAACTATTCAGTACAATCCGCGGGAGAATGTTATCTCAGCAGTGCGGCGGACACCGGAGACGTTCGCGGGCCATTGCGGCCCATGTCCGGAAGCTTCTATGACGAAGGGCGGTTGTCGGTGGTGGCGAAATACCTTGACATAGTGGCTATTGTCCATGGGAATGGCTTCACCATTTGGCAACGGAAGTGTTATGAACCAGAAAGACATACAGAAGCTGCAGCCGTCGCGCTTCCGGAGGACGGAGGAGCCGATTCAAGCCCCTTCCTGTTCCCTACCGAGTACAAACCCCTCCCCTCCGGAAGGCTGCTTCAGTTCCTCTCATGAGAGATGGGCCTTGCATCAGATGTAAAGTGGGGTCTCCTGGCCGGTGAGGAGCCGGAACATGGCGGCAGGCATTGTCTTCATGTGAATCTGTGAAGAGGTGGGGAAAGAGAGTCTGGTCAGCCGTCGGAAGTTACAACAGAAAAGGCACGGGTCCACCAACCGCATAGTGTCATCGCTCTTTAGGAGTGATGGCAAAGTGAAGAACAGGACCAAAATGAGGATTTCTTATGTTTCTGTTTGACCCCAAGTAGACCTGATAAGGAATAAGCCCTCTCCTAGAATACTAGAACTCATGGGCATCCAGTGAAGCTGACGGGCAGTCCGAAGTGGTCCCTATTTATCTACTTGCAATTTCTTGCTTTCGAACTGCTAGGTTGGCAGGAGCTGGAACTAGAGACAGGAGCTCACCCTGTCTTGCGGCACCCGGGTCTTGAACCACTGAACTACTGACCTTCCACAGCCTGCAGTTCAGCGTCTTAACCACTTGAGCCACCGCAGCTCCTTTACTTTACATAGAGAGCCATTAAAATCTGGAATCCGCTGCCAGAGGATGTCCGTGAGGGCCACAGGAATAAATAGCTTTAAAAGGGGATTAGATAAATTCATGGAGGGTAGGTCTATCAATGGCTACTAGCCATGGTAGCTGAGGGGAACCTCCATGCTCAGAGGCATTAAAACTTTGAGTTCCACAGGCAGGAGGCAACATTAGGGGAAGACCTCAGCCTCTATGACTTGTTTTTGACCATCCAGAGGAACTGCCTGGCCACTGTGTGAGACAGGAGGCTGGACTAGGTGGACCACTGGTCTGATCCAGCAGGGCTCCTCTGATGTTATTATGAAGGCCTCGGCCTCTGTGCCCTGTTGCTGGCCCTCCAGAGGAACTGGCTGGCCACTGTGTGAGACGGGAGGCTGGACTAGAGGGACCCTCCCTGGTCTGACCCAGCAGGGCTCCTCTGATGTTATTATGAAGGCCTCGGCCTCTGTGCCCTGTTGCTGGCCCTCCAGAGGAACTGGCTGGCCACTGTGTGAGACGGGAGGCTGGACTAGAGGGACCCTCCCTGGTCTGACCCAGCAGGGCTCCTCTGATGTTATTATGAAGGCCTCGGCCTCTGTGCCCTGTTGCTGGCCCTCCAGAGGAACTGGCTGGCCACTGTGTGAGACGGGAGGCTGGACTAGAGGGACCCTCCCTGGTCTGACCCAGCAGGGCTCCTCTGATGTTATTATGAAGGCCTCGGCCTCTGTGCCCTGTTGCTGGCCCTCCAGAGGAACTGGCTGGCCACTGTGTGAGACGGGAGGCTGGACTAGAGGGACCCTCCCTGGTCTGACCCAGCAGGGCTCTTCGGATGTTCTTACCAGGGGAAGGCCTCGGCCTCTCTGCCCTGTTGTTGGCCCTTCAGAGGAACTGGTTGGCCAACAACAGGGCACAGAGGCCGTAGGCCTTCATAATAACATCAGAGGAGCCCTGCTGGATCAGACCAATAGTCCATTCTAGTCCAATTTTCTGTCTCGCACAACGACCAACCAGTTCCTCTGCACATCCAACAACAGGGCTTGGAGGCCGAGGCCTTTGCCTGATGTTGCCTCTTGGCTCTGGGATTCAGAAGCTTAGTGCCTCTGAATGTGGAGGTTCCCCTCAGTCACCATGGCTCATGGCCATTGATAGACGTATCGTCCATGAATCTATCCAATCCCCTTTTAGAGCTGTTTCTCCCTGTGGCCCTCACAACGTCCTCTGATAGCAACTTCCACGTTAACAACTCTCAATACTAAACTGAAAGGTGATGCTCTACCAGGCCCATAGCTACAGAGGGGCATCCCGGGCGCCGGCCCCCTGACTTACCGCCAAGGCCCCCCCAAACTCCCCACCCAGCCCAGACGCTCCCTTGGGGTGGGGTGCCCCCTGATTTATTTAAAGCCCCCCCCCCCACCGAATTAAAAAATCCTGGCTACAGCCCTGTGCTCTACCTTTAGGGTTGTTTTTAGGACTTCTCCTTATCAAACGACAATTAAGGGCAGGGAATGCAGGACTTCCGGCGAGGGGAAACCTGGTGATCTCTAGTCAGAACACCCCCAAAACATTTCTGTTTCTGGAGATTTCTGGAGAGGCTAGAGATGGCCATCTGACAGCCATGCGGATTCTGTGAACTGAGGCAGATCACGAGAGGGAGGGTGGGAAGGGTTGCCTCAGGGCTTAGTTCTCGTGGCCCTTCCTTACACGCCCAGGGAAACGCCGATCGCCACTTTCGGGTCAGGGATCCTGGATGTTTTTTGTCATCTTCTGGGCATGGAACATGGGTCACGGGGGGGGGGCAGGGATTTGTGAATTTCCTGCCTTGTGCAGGGGGGTGGACTAAGATGACCCTGGAGGACCCTTCCAACTCTCTGATTCTGTGATTCTATTGCTACAAGAGGCCAGTGGCGGACTGAATTAATGGCTGGTTCGTCTACAGTACGGCTCCACTTCTTTCAATAAAGAAAAAGGAAGCGGCGGGGCTCCTGAAGTCCTTTCCTTGATCGAAAGCTCTAACGGGCTGTGCCAGACGCTCACCTCTCCCACAGAGTTGGACAAGGCCTGGACGATCTTCTCATGAGCGGTGGCCACAACGCTTTGACCGTTGATCTCAATGATGCGATGGCCGACGCGGACACCCCCCCGCTCCGCAATGCCTCCTCGCATTAGACTGCAGATCTGTCGAGAGAGATGCACGGACAATCACGCGTCAGGCTGTCTGGCCGAGAGGAGGACTAAGGCCCTTCAAGCCCAGAGACGGTGTAGTACCACTACACCTAATCTTAGAACGGCAAGACTCAGACACTTCCTTACAAACTCCAGAAGTGATGCGCCTTAGACCAGGGGTCCCGACCTTATTGAGCCTGTGGGCAGCTTTGAAATTGTGACACAGGGTGGTGGGCTCAGCCGCAAAATGGCCGCCGCAAAATGGCCACTGGAGGAGGTGGAGCCAGCCAAGAAATGGCCATAATGGAGCTTAACTGCACACATACACACGCTTCTAGAGACTCT
>NW_015171524.1:342141-349140 GCF_001447785.1 Gekko japonicus | reverse complement strand
GAGTAGAATAGCCAGCTAGGTTTTTTGTTTTGGTTTGCATTCCTTGCTGAACTCTATGCATTCTTTCCCCTATCCATGTGTTGTTTGTCCTTTGTTTCTGTAAATAAAATTTTATGTGTTTTTATAAAAATTGGAGTGAGCTTACTGGCCAAACCCAGATACTCATTTCCAGTGCCACACCTACCGTCTATCAGAAAACCTATTGTCCCACCCCGCCTCCCTTCTCAGCCTGCTATTGTCCCACTCTCGTTCAAAGATTTGCAGAAGCCTCTAAGCTTTGATTTTAAAAGGCTCGATTCCACAGTCGCTGAATCACAATCCTCAGAATTCTGGCTTTTCTTTCTGCATGGGGGACTTCAGCCCCACCAGGGGGGAAAGAAATTTGCCCCACAAGCCGTAGAATCCTGGCTACGGGCTTGGTTAGCATCTGCCTTTATTCATCCCCCCTGGGAGGGATCCATTGCTCTGAGCTTGTGAATGAGCTCGAGTTCAGCGATCTCATGTTGCAATCTCCCCTTGAAGTTTCTCCATTTGAGGACTGCCCGCTAACAAATATGAGGTGGGTTGACTCCGTCAAGGAAGCCACGGCCCTCAGTTTGCAAGACCTGAGCGACACTGTCAACGGTCAGGCATTTTGGAGGTCGCCCTAAGACGGAAGCTTTACTAACGCACACGTTCGAAAACAGCAGACACCCAAGAGCGGCCTTTGCCTGGTTGCAGGGACATCTCCTGGCCACTAGATGGTGCCACAGAACAGTCAAACGGACACATTCCAAAGAGGGAGCGTCCTAGTGGTGAACTGAACGGAAACCAAAAAGGGAGTCTGGGGTCAAAGACTTAACTGATGCAAAGTGAGCACCCGCATCACTGGCTTATATGTTTGATTGGCGTTCAACACCAATGCTATGCTGGTGTTGGCTGATGCCTGGATCATAATAAACAGACGAATGAGCGAGTGTGCACACGACTGGATTTCTCCAGGGTTATCAAGCTAGAAGCTTAGGAACTAAAAGCCAGTTTGGTGTCGTGGTTAAGTGCGTGGATTCTAATCTGGGAGAACCGGGTTTGATTCCCCATTCCTCCACTTGTAGCTGCTGGATGACCTCGGGCAAGCCACAGTTCTGTTAGAGCTGTTCCCTGAAAGAGCAGTTCTCAAAAGAGCTCTCTCAGCCCCGCTGTTGTGGGGAAGGGAAGGGAGAGGAGACTGTAAGCCGCTCTGAGATACCTTCGGGTCGTGAAGGGCATGGTATAAATCCAATCTCTTCTTCTAGAATGACTACACTGAAGCTACTGTACTTTGGGAAGAAGAAGAGGAGGAGGAGGAGTCAGTGAAAAACCCCGCGGTGCCTTAGCTCTATACGGTGCAGACAGGGGGAAAGTATTTGGTCCTCTCACATTTGAACACTAGAGAAGGGGAGGGAAACAACTAGACTTACAATTCCATTCTGTACGCTGAAACCCAGCTGGTATTTCAGGTCGGGTCTCTTGATCAGGACGGTGGTGACTGGCGGGCAGCTGACGATGTTCAGCTTCACTTGCGTCTGATTCTTAAGACCCTGCAAGGCATTTCTGGTTTTAGCCAGTCTTTGCAAACCGTTCTCCGTGTTCGCAACTGCGAACGAGGCAAAACCAGGCCTGTATTTGGGGGCAATGCCCCCCACGGATGAGTGCCCCCCCCACGAACAAATATTTTTTAAAAGTAAAAAGTAAGATGCGTGTGGGGTTTTCAGAATGACCCCGGGCACAGTCAGGGACGTTTCAGCCTCGTTTTCTTTTTTTTTCCAGACGAAAAAATAAATCGGTTTTTAACAATGAAAATAAAATTGCAAAAAATAAAATAAAATTTGCAAAATGCAAAAGAGAGAGTGTTCCCCCCCCCCGGCTGACACAGAAAAGCAGCCCAGAATTGAGTCTCTCCAGTCGAAAGGACTAGATGAGAAGTAGGGGTCACAGTGGAGCCAGGGTGCCCCCTCAGATTTCCCCACATCCCACCAACCAAAATTTTCTGGCTACGCCCCTGGGCAAAACTGTTCGTAGCCGCCTCGGCTAGCATCCTCTGTACTTCCTTCATCTGTTCACATTTCAATTACACATCACCCCCTCATGGGCCCTCCAGAGACCTTTGTGACTTAATCGGATCATTTCGTAGAAAAAGAGGTGCAGGAGCTCATTAGCACAACTCAGTAGCAATCCACGTCAGGGCACATGAACAGAGGTGGTCTCCCATCGCCTGCCTCTGCGTAGCAACCCTGGACTTCCCGGGCGGTCTCCCATCCAAGTACTAACCAGGGCCGACCCTGCTTAGCTTCCGAGATCTGATGAGATCGGGCTAGCCTGGGCCATCCAGGTCAAGGCAAGAGACAAACAGAGGTGGGTCTGCCATCACCTGCCTCTGCGTAGCAACCCTGGACTTCCTTGGTGGTCTCCCGTCCAAGTGCTGACCAGGGCCGACCCTGCTTAGCTTCTTAAATCTGATAAGATCAGGCTAGCCTGGGCCATCCACATCAGGGCACATGAACAGAGGTGGCCTGCCATCGCCTGCCTCTGCGTAGCAATCCAGGTCAGGGTGGTGGCCCTTTCGCTAAGAAAATTTCCACGCGACCCTCTAGGCCTACAAGGAGGCCTGACCCACAATCGATCACGGCGACCTCTGCAAAACCCAGTTAACCCTTCCAGGGTCTTCACTTCCCGTCTGTAAGGCGCACGGGCACTGCCAAGGTCAAAGCGACAATTACGCTTTTTTCCTTCGGGGAGGCATTTTTTAAGAAATACACCGAGGTGGCCAAAGGCGGGGAGGCTGGGTACCTTGATGATCCCTTGACACGTCGCCAGAGGAAGCCCGACCAGACTGGTCCCATTAATGGACATGATCTGGTCCCCGATGCTGAGCTTCCCCGAGCGAGCCGCCGGCCCCCCGTTCATCATGTTGGCCAGGATCACCGTGGGCAGGATGGATCCCCAGCCGGACTCCACAATCACCACGCCCAGGATCTCTCCCTTCTGCTTGGCGATCTGCAGCTGTGAAAATAAAAAACGGCATGTTTCACCAGCCCTCGAAGGGAATCAAAGTCGACCGGCCGTACAAGGAGCGCGGGGTCCCGCGTGTCCCCAGATGTCCCACTGGACGCCAGCGCTTCCCTTGGCGTCTGTCCCAGGACACTGCTGCAAATAAAAAGTTTAAAAGAGCAGCCATTTTGGCACGCAGAGCTAATTTCAAGTCCCTAGGAGGAAAGGATGAAGAGCCTGGGACCTTCCACTTTTGAAAAGAGACGACGAAGGGGGAAATATGATAGAGGTTTATAAAATTATGCACAGGGTGGAGAGTGTTGACAAGGGGAACTTTTTCTCCCTCTCCCAAAATACCAGAACTCGAGGACACCCAGTGAAGCTGACGGGCAGTAGGTTCAGGCGGACAAAAGGAAACACCACTTTACACAGAGAGAGTGATTCAAATGTGGAACTCGCTGCCAGAGGATGCCGCGATGGCCACAGGAATAAACAGCGTTAAAAGGGGACGAGATAGATTCATGGAGGATCAGTCTATCAATGGCTCCTACCCACGGTGACTGAGGGGAACCTCCACATTCAGAGGCACTAAACCTCTGGATCCCAGCGCCAGGAGGCAACAACATTGGGAGGCCTCGGCCTCCGTGCCCCTGTTGTCGGGCCTCCAGAGGAACTGTCTGGCCACAATGTGAGACGGGATGCTGGACTAGATGGACCCTCACTGGTATTGTCCAGCAGGGCTCTTCTGATGTTCTTCTATCCAGTAGCACCTTACAGACCAACAAGGTTTCCAGGTATGAGCCGTTGAGACTCTGACATATCTGACGAAGGGAGATTTGACGCTCGAAAGACCATTCCCCCCCAAAATCTTGTTGCTCTCTGAGGTGCTGCCGGACTAGCTGTTCCCAGAAAATGATGCTCTGAGGAAGGTGACCCCAATCCACACAGGACATCCAAGTCCATTCCTCCTCCTCTGCTGTCTTCACTGTGGACAACTCCAAAGTGCGTCCCCGCTTCTTGTCTGTTTGCCTGAAATGCTCACAGCTTTGACGGACACCCGCCAACACCCACAGCCGCATTTTAAACGCAATTGATGGGCAGTTGTTGTCGTCCCCCCCCTCCTCTCCCTGCGACTCTGTACGCTGCAATTTATTTACGCTTTCCACTGTTGGTTTAAAAATCCAATTTCCACTTGGCTTGTTGATTCTCCGGCTTCCCTTCCTTTCACCTTGGCTGCGTCTCGCCTCTGAATGCGCGGCTCGCGCCAAAACCGCTGCCAAGATAGAGATCGCCCGTCTCCCAGCGACGCTTATGACATTTCCTTCCGATGCGGAGAGTTTTCACCTCCAGCGCGACTTTCCCGTGATTAAATACCTGCCGTTCTCAACAGCTGCTGAACTTCCAAATTTCAAAAAAACAAAAAACACAAAAACCACAGCAACAATCCGATTGTTCCCCTTTCTCCACTGACAGAGTCACACGATCCAGTGTTCCCTCTGAGCTGAGTGAGTGTGAGCCAGCTCAGTTTTTTAGCCTCCGGCTCACACATTTTTGTCTCAGCTCGGGAAGGATCGCTCCAGATCAAACTGATTTATGCAGCAGCCAAATCGCTCGCTCACAACGGTAGCTCACAAAGGAGACTTTTTGCTCACAAGACTCCACAGCTTAGAGGGAGCATTGGATCTGCCGTGCGCGTTTGAGGGACAGGAGGCCGGTATCCCAGGCCACGAGAGCCACACCACCCACGTGGTGAGTTAGGTTAATGCTCAGCTTCTTAGGGATCACAGAAAAAGCACCGAAAGAGCATTCAGGGCAGAATGCACCCTCTTGTAAGATTATGTTTAACACATCAACTTTCTAGTCCGTATGACAATGCAGTAGGGGTGTGCATTCAGCTCTATCTGAGCCAAAAAAATAGCCTGGTGTGAGAGCCAGTGTAGTGTAGTGGTTAAGTGCGTGGACTCTAATCTGGGAGAGCTGGGTTTGATTCCCCACTCCTCCACTTGCACCTGGCTGGATGACCTTGGGCAAGCCGTAGTTCTGATAAGAGCTGTCCTTGAAAAAAGAGCAGTTTCTGTCAGAGCTCTCTCAGCCCCGCCCACCTCACAGGGTGTCTGTTGTGGGGAGGGGAAGGGACAGGAGTTTGTGAGCCGCTCTGAGACTCCTTTGGGTAGTAAAGGGCGGGGTATAAATCCAATCTCTTCTTCTTCTTCTACCTCACAGGGTGTCTGTTGTGGGGAGGGGAAGGGACAGGAGTTTGTGAGCCGCTCTGAGACTCCTTTGGGTAGTAAAGGGCGGGGTATAAATCCAATCTCTTCTTCTTCTTCTACCTCACAGGGTGTCTGTTGTGGGGAGGGGAAGGGACAGGAGTTTGTGAGCCGCTCTGAGACTCCTTTGGGTAGTAAAGGGCGGGGTATAAATCCAATCTCTTCTTCTTCTTCTACCTCACAGGGTGTCTGTTGTGGGGAGGGGAAGGGACAGGAGTTTGTGAGCCGCTCTGAGACTCCTTTGGGTAGTAAAGGGCGGGGTATAAATCCAATCTCTTCTTCTTCTTCTACCTCACAGGGTGTCTGTTGTGGGGAGGGGAAGGGACAGGAGTTTGTGAGCCGCTCTGAGACTCCTTTGGGTAGTAAAGGGCGGGGTATAAATCCAATCTCTTCTTCTTCTTCTACCTCACAGGGTGTCTGTTGTGGGGAGGGGAAGGGACAGGAGTTTGTGAGCCGCTCTGAGACTCCTTTGGGTAGTAAAGGGCGGGGTATAAATCCAATCTCTTCTTCTTCTTCTACCTCACAGGGTGTCTGTTGTGGGGAGGGGAAGGGACAGGAGTTTGTGAGCCGCTCTGAGACTCCTTTGGGTAGTAAAGGGCGGGGTATAAATCCAATCTCTTCTTCTTCTTCTACCTCACAGGGTGTCTGTTGTGGGGAGGGGAAGGGACAGGAGTTTGTGAGCCGCTCTGAGACTCCTTTGGGTAGTAAAGGGCGGGGTATAAATCCAATCTCTTCTTCTTCTTCTACCTCACAGGGTGTCTGTTGTGGGGAGGGGAAGGGACAGGAGTTTGTGAGCCGCTCTGAGACTCCTTTGGGTAGTAAAGGGCGGGGTATAAATCCAATCTCTTCTTCTTCTTCTACCTCACAGGGTGTCTGTTGTGGGGAGGGGAAGGGACAGGAGTTTGTGAGCCGCTCTGAGACTCCTTTGGGTAGTAAAGGGCGGGGTATAAATCCAATCTCTTCTTCTTCTTCTACCTCACAGGGTGTCTGTTGTGGGGAGGGGAAGGGACAGGAGTTTGTGAGCCGCTCTGAGACTCCCTTGGGTACTGAAGGGCAGGGTATAAATCCAATCCCTTCTTCTTCTTCTCATCTTATCGGCATTATTTTTTGTTCCTTATTGTTTTGTCCTTTTTTCTTTTTTTTTGGCTCTTTCCCCCCCACCACTGGAAACGATGGAGGATGGGGGCGCCTTATTTGGGGGCCCACAGAATTGCACTCCCTGTTCCAATTTTTTAAAAACCTTGGGAGGCTCGCCATGGCCTGCCTCTGCGTAGCAACCGGGGAATTCCTCGATGGTCTCTCATCCAAGTACCAACCGAGGCTGACCCTGCTTAGCTTCCGAGATCTGACAAAATGTGGCTAGCCTGTGCCCTCCGGGTCAGGGCATCAAGGTCCAGTCAGAAATATACTCTTTTTAAAAAACCCAAAACTCTGGTTTCCAAGATCAAAAGGAATCCCTTGTTCCGGAGACAAATGAATGAACATCCAACATCCTTAGGTTTTAAGTGTACCCTACTGCGGTTGCACATATGAATGATGCATTAATTAAGGACTTTAAACAAAAACTCCCTGGGTTCTAATTTTATACTACATCTGATTAAAAACAAGGGTTGCAAATGAGTCCTGGAAATGCCCCATGAGGTTTGGTGCACTCGCCGCCGCCGGCTGGCGGAGGGAAGAGATTCTTCGAAGGACGTGCATCCCCCCCCCCCCCACTTCATCACCC
>NW_015171524.1:324368-341605 GCF_001447785.1 Gekko japonicus | reverse complement strand
GAGAGGGAGGACAGCCGGTTGGAAGGAGGGCAGGAATTTGTGCATGATTTCCCCACTCACAGCATTTACCCTGGGGCAAGTGATGCCAACCTCCCCACCCCACCCCCCGGATGAATCAGGCTTTTCCCTAATGCAGAACTGGAATACCCCAGGTACCAAATCTGGCCATGGGTTAGCAATGCAAACATAAGAATACTTTATTCTTTTAAAAAAGAGCAAGTTCATCTCTGGTTGTGGGTGGAGCTGACAAAAGAGAACTGCATGGGGTGGAGAGAGTTGACAGAAGAGAATTTTCTCCCCCCCCAAAAAAAAACAACAACTAGAACATGAGGGCATCCAGTGAAGCTGACGGGCAGTAGGTTCAGGCGGACAAAAGGAAACACCACTTTACACAGAGAGAGTGATTCAAATGTGGAACTCGCTGCCAGAGGATGCCGCGATGGCCACAGGAATAAACCGCTTGAAAAGGGGGGTTGGATAGATTGATGGAGGATCAGTCTATCTGTGGCTACCGGCCACGGTGACTGAGGGGAACCTCCACGTTCGGAGGCACCAAGCCTTCAAATCCCAGAGCCAGGAGGCAGCCCCAGGGCGAAGGCCTCGGCCTCCGTGCCCTTTTGTTGGCAGTGATGGGACACGGGAACAGAGGGAAGGGGGCGAGGGATTCCCGCTGAAGACACGGCTTGTTGCAAAGAGCTACCCTCGGAATGGATTAACCGAGGAAGAACGGATGTCGTGCACCATGCGCTTCGCTTACATCCTCAGACTCAAAGACATGGCAGATCATCTTGTACTGTTTCTTCCCTTCCTGAGCCCCGGGAGTGGTCTCAATGCAGTCCTGCGAAGCCGAACGGGGCATCCGGCGCCTCGCCATCAACACCACGATGTTGCCGATGTCGGCGATGTACGAGATGGTGCGCAGCGCGTGGTCCATCATGGTTTCCTAGGAGGATGCAGAAAAGCCAGAACCATGCTTGAGAAAGGTCTTCCTTCTCGCTTTTCATGCCGTTCCGGAGGGGACTGTAAAAACGGAGACGTTCCGCCTGGCCTACGGTTGAGGCGGCGGCGATTAGTCTACATTGGGCTCCCCCGCTCTGCCCTGCTGTGTTCCGTCATGGCTGATTTTTCTCACCCACCCATTTGGCTCTGTGCCATTCCACGAATGCTCCCTCTCAGCTGTGGAGTCCGGTGAGCAAAAATCCTACTTTGTGAGCGGCTGGCATTAAAGTTGTGAGCCAGCGACTTGGCTGCTGCATACATTAGCTTGCTCTGGAGCCCTCCTTCCTGAGCTAAGGCAAAAATGTGCGAGCCGGAGGCTAAAAAACTGTGAACTGGCTCACACTCACTCAGCTTAGAGGGAACACTGCTCTGGAGCCCTCCTTCCTGAGCTAAGGCAAAAATGTGCGAGCCGGAGGCTAAAAAACTGTGAACTGGCTCACACTCACTCAGCTTAGAGGGAACACTGCTCTGGAGCCCTCCTTCCTGAGCGAAGGCAAAAATGTGCGAGCCGGAGGCTAACAAACTGAGCTGGCTCACACTCACGCAGCTTAGAGGGAACACTGCCTATGGCTCCCCACAATCAGAATCCCTTGGGACTTGTTAATCGTGCAGCAGAAACCAACAAACCTATCCCCACGTACTTTCGAGACTGCCTCTCCCGGTATGTCCCCTGAAGGGCATTAAGATCAGCAGATAACTTTCTGGGGGTCTTCAGCGAGGACTAGGGCCTTTTCTTGTCCTGTGGTGACAGCTGCTGTCGAAGCAATGTTCTGAATCATGCACACACAGCCAGCCAGAAGCCTTGCTCAAACACTTTCTAAAAACACTGGGTCGGCAGGGGCGTAGCTACAGTGGGGCACCGCGGGGCCATGCCCCCTAACTCAATACCCACGCCTCAGAAGTCCCGACAGTCAGAGGGGTGGGGGAGGTCTTTTCCCTGCTTCTGCAGCTGAAATCAGAAGAAGAGAAGAGATTGGATTTATACCCCGCCCTTCACTACTCGAGGGAGTCTCAGAGCGGCTTACAATGGGAGGTAGGTGGGGCTGAGGGAGCTCTCTCGAGGACTGCCCTCGGGAGAACAGCTCTGAAAGAACTTGTGACTGACCCAAGGTCACACCAGCAGCTGCATGTGGAGGAATGGGGCATCCAACCCGGGTTCTCCCAGATTAGAGTCCGCGTTCTTAACCACTACACCAAACCCAGCGAGCCCGCACCTCTCCAACAGTCAGAGCTGTCAGCATAGAAAAAGCCCAGCGAGGTGGCACAGAGACCAAACCCCGACTAGTCACCGTGGGAAGCGGATTCGTTTGTTTATTACCCTCTCCACCCTCTTAAATCTTGCTGTTGGCTAGAAGGGAACGGGCTCTTGCCCCCCTCCCCAAACTGAGTTTTATCTTTTTACGCCCGGCGGTGAAATGCAACTGCAAGACGCGTGTTCTTCAGCGGCCCCGCAGTCCCCGTTCCCGTCTGTTATTTATTAAGCACCGATGAAGTGCTCCGGGCTATCCAGAGCAATCTAACAGCCTCGGAAAAAACAAGTCGAGCTGGAAAGAGCTACAGCCGGTGAGCAAGGCGGCTCTGAGACACGGCCAACTCGTTGCACCTGATTTATTTTCCTTTTCCCCGGAACAATCTAGTACGTTTTTTTATTCTGCCCACGGAGCTCAGAGCAGCATACGTGGCTCTTCCGTCCTCATTTTATCCTTACAACCCTCTTGTGAGGCAAAGCAGGTGGAGAGAGAGTAACAGGGCCACGGTCACCCAGTAACATGCATGGCAGGGCAGGGATTTGAACCTGGGTCTTCGGGTCTAACCTAATATTCTAACCACCAAGCCACACTGGCTCTTTTAAAGAAACTAACCATTCATATCCCCTAGACCAGGAGTCCCACCTTTTTTGAGCTTGTGAGCACCTGTGGAATTCTGACAACACAAAATGGCTGCCGGAAAAGATGGTGGCGGCTGCAAAATGGCTGCCGCAGGGGCACAGCCACACACACACACACGCACACACAAAGGGAAACTGAAGCAAAGAGGGGTAACTTTAAGAAGATATTAGGAAAGAGGAATGAGGGAGGATAAAACCAACATGGCGGTGGTTGCTGTTGCTAAAAGGTTATTTTAATCAGCTGTCCAGTGGGGATTTGAACCTGGGTCTTTGGGTCTAACCTAATATTCTAAACGAATCATTAAAAAGAACTAATCATCCCGATCCCACAGACCAGGAGTCCCACATTTTTTGGGTCTGTGAGCATCTGAGGAATTCCAACAACACAAAATGGCTGCCGGAAAAGACGGCATCAGCTGCAAAATGGCTGCCACAGGGGCATAGCCACACACACACACAGGGAAACTGAACCGAAGAGGGTTAGCTTAAAAAATACATTAGGAAAGAGGAACTTGGGAGAATGAAACCAACAACTGTGGTGGCTGCGGCCGTTAAAACGTTATTTTAATCAGCTATCCCGTGGCCAATCAGAAGCTTTTCTGAGTATGGGCCCCACCTGACCCCACCCACTTGGTGGGCACCGAGAAAGATGCCAGCGGGGCACCGCATTGGGTACTCCTGCCACAGAATGAACACACACCCAACAAAACATGCTGGGAAATCAACTGACATCGACTCTCTTGAATTTAAGGGGGCCCCCACCTCCCCATTTTTCTCGACTCGGCCACACTCGAAATGAATGAAGAACCCGTCAGCTGTTCTTCACATATGTATGATAAATCTTCAGCTGGGAGATTATGACAAAGGATGCGAACCAATATCGAACTCCTCTTGGCACTGAGAAGAGAAATTTCCACTCATGCCTCCCCCCCCTTCGAACGAGATAACAAATGGTCAGGTCCACCCCATAATATAACCTCTGCACAAGGCCACTGGTAGTCACAGCCGCTCCAATTCATTAAGTGGGCAATTTGGCACATCGGAAGACTGAAGGCGAACGGGTCCAGAACAGAGCATCTGTTTGGCTTTGCGTGTACGAAAACAAGAGGCTACGGGTTTAATTAAAATATATTTCCTGTGATTAGTTTTTTTGATCTCTCTCAGATGTTCCAGTGATGCCTGGGTAAGTGGATTACCAAACACAGAGCTGGAAGGGATCCCCAAGGGTCATCTAGTCCAGCCCCCTGCTCAATGCAGGAAATTCAAAGCTTAACACCCCCCCCCACTCCCCCAGTGACCCTGGGTCTATACATAGTTGAGGAATGTGGAAGGCAAGATATCATACAAGCTGGTACGGTCTTGCAGGTAGCGCGCTGGGGAGTCCCAGGTTCAAATCCCTGCTCAGCTACGGAACTTACTAGTTTGCCTCAGGTCGACCGCTCCCTCTCAGCCTAAATGACCTCATGGGGTTGTTGTGAAAATAAAATGGAGGAAGGGAGAAATCACGTATGCTGGCCTGGGCTAAACAAACAGTACCCCTGGTGGCAGTATGGGGGTTATCCCGGCCTACCTTACAGGGTGGTAGTAGAGATTAAAGGAAAATAGGCCTTCGAAGCACTCTGAACACCCAAAGGGCTACACAAATGCCAATCATTCATATTTACAGAGAGTGCCACACCTGTGATTCCAAACTGGCTGCCGCTGGATTGGGCCAGTGCAGCTTCAATGCCAGGAGGGGGGGGGGCTCCCGCCTACAATGGGTCTACAGAGCCAGGCCTTTCGAGGACAGCAAGGTGCCCTTGCCCCAGCCTGGTGGAACATGCTCCCATTTGAGGTCAGGGCCCTGCGAGATCTAGCACAGTTCCGCAGTGCTTGTAAAACGGAGCTGTTCTGCCAGGCCTTGGGTGGAGGTGGTGGGCATTCCATGCACTGTGGTGCCCCCTTGTCCCGTCCACGGCACTGTCTGTGACCTACTTCCAGTGCCCCACTGTTCTGGATATCATCTGGGCACTGGAGCCTTTTGGAATGATTACTTTACAACAAGGCACGGGATCTGATTTTTGCCTGCTATTGTTATTTATCGTTCTACTGTTTTTATCGCTGCTGTTTTTATGTTGCGAGCTGCCCCGAGCCCGTTCATTGGGGTAAGGCGGGATAGAAATTTAAGAAATAAATAATAATAAAATAACTCGAGGGTCAGACTAGGGTCCAGGAGGAGAAGAAGAAGAGAAGAAGAGATTGGATTGATACCCCGCTCTTCACTACCCAAAGGTGTCTCAGAGCGGCTTACAAACTCCTTTCCCTTCCCCTCCCCGCAACAGACGCCCTGTGAGGTGGGTGGGGCTGAGAGAACTCTGACACAAACTGCTCTTTCAAGAACAGCTGTGCCAGAGCTTGTGACTGACCCAAGGTCACATCAGCAGGTGCAAGTGGAGGAGTGGGGAATCAAACCCGGTTCTCCCAGATTAGAGTCCATGCACTTAACCCAAGTTCGAATCCCCACACTACCACGAAAGCCGGCTGGGTGACCTTCGGCCAGTCCCACATTCTCAGGCTCGCCTACCTCACAGGGACGTTGTGAGGATATGATGGAGGGGAGGAGAATGACGTGAGCCGCTTGGGGGGTCCCCGTTGGTGGGGAAAGTGGGATAGATGTTTAAATGAATTTTCTGCTTTCGGCGCTCTGGGCCTTGCCTGTAGCAAATTGACTACGGGATGCCAGGATGAAGGATGCATGCTCTAATCTACCCCTGTTGTTGGCCACCATGTGACTACATCAGTTTATCTGTCAAGAGGCACTGCTGTGTGGAATGACAGGCGAGAGCAGGACCCCCACCCCACCCCTGTGCCTTCAATCCTGTGAGCCCCACGGGAGCTGAAGAGGGCAGGGTATGGGATGGGAGATGTCACAGAATCATAGAGCTGGAAGGGATCTCCAGGGTCATCTAGTCCAACCCCCTGCACAATGCAAGAAATTTACAAATACCTCCTGGGAACCCTCTGCTTCAAGTTCCGTAATCAAGAAAAAAAATGCATGTGCCCAACTTTTAACACCAATAAGCCATGAATTTAATAAGAGTAAGACATATAAAGTACTCAGAACAAATTTTCCATAAACAGGTAGAAATCCACTGGTCAAGCTGAATATAGGTAGAAATCCACGAGTGGAGTTTTTCCACAATTTTTAATAAATTCAAAAAAATGTCCTTGATCTGTAAGTATTTTATTGTATTTTATTGTTTTATCATATTTAAACTTGTACGCCACCTTGAGCCAGTTTGTCTTGGCAAGGCGGGATATAAATAGAATAAGTATGAAGTAATACTTACAGATCAAGGACTTTTTAAAAAAAATATTAAAATTGTTTGTGGAAAAACTCCACTGGTGGATTTCTACCTGTATTCAACTTTACCAGTGAATTTCCACCTGTTCCGCAGGAAAATTTGTTCTGAGTACTTTATATGTCTTACTATTATTAAATTCATGGGTTATTGGTGTTAAAATCTGGGCACGGGCATTCCGCCCCCTTGTTTTCATACGCCTTTTGTCTTGTATCTCAAGTTCAGTAACGGCAGCAAAGCAGGACGCCAACGTCAACTCACGTCAACTGGTTCCTCGTCCACCTCGCAGCTCCAGGCTCACCTGCGTGTCGGCGTTCAGGACTTTAATCCTCTGGGTGGAGATGAAGAGGTCCACTTCTGTCAGGGCCTGGGCGTCTCCCTCGGAGCTCTGGAAAAGACAACGGGCAGAACGTCAAGCCCTCCCCGCTTGGAGACAGCCGGGCGTTTCGGACGCAATGACGGACGGACGACCACCACACCACAGCGAGGGACCGCGACACAGAACAGCTCTCTCGGACAGTCCGAGTCCAAAATACATGCAAAAACAAGAAGAGGAGAAACCTGTGCCCAGAGCAAAAAAACACCTAAGACTGAGGTCCCCGGATAATCTTCTAAATCGCGGATTCCCATATCCATGACCACGGAGGCGGCCAGAAGACACGGCTCCAACGTCTCCTGGCCACAGGGTTGCCCACTCCAGGTTGGGAAACGCCTGCAGATTTGGGCGGTGGAGCCTGGGGAGAGGGGGAGAGTTCACCTTCCCTTTTCTCCAGGGAAACCTGATCTCTGTCGTCGGGAGATCAGTTGTCATTCCGGGAGGTCTCCAAGCTCGGACTGGCGACTCCACCTGGCACAGAAATTGTAACTTCACAGGATCCTCTGCACTTAGACACCATGGGTTCCTGTGATTGGGATTCCAGTGTGGGTGTTGACCCTAAGAAGGAGATACTTCTTGGGGGAAATGATGGGGGGGTTAACTCCCACTCCCCCGGTAACAACAACCCCCCTCCATATGTTCCTTTAAAAAGGTAAAGGTTTCCCTTGCTCGAAAGCCAGTCGAATCCGACTCTAGGGTTATGGTGCTCATCTCCGTTTCCAAGCCGAAGAGCCAGCGCTGTCCGAAGACGTTTCCGTGGTCATGTGGCCGGCATGACTAAACAGCAAGGCTCACGGAATGCTGTTCCCTTCCCACCGTAGTGGTACCTATTGATCTACTTGCAACTTCTTGCTTTCGAACTGCTAGGTTGGCAGGAGCTGGAACTAGAGACGGGAGCTCACTCCGTCATGCGGCACTCGGGTCTTGAACTGCTGAACTACCGACCTTCCACAGCCTGCAGTTCAGCGTCTTAACCACTTGAGCCACCGCAGCTCCTTTAAAGGATGTTCCTTTAAACCCCAGTAAAGGGCAAAAAAAAATAACCGATAGCTCACATTGTGCTAATTTTTGTATACATACCGAGACTAAAAGCTAGGGGCGGGGGAGCATTTTCGATCAGAGGAAAGGCACAGAAAGGAGAGATAATCTTCCCTTACCCAGCACTGTGGCCCTGATCTATGGAACCTCTCCTCCCACCTAGCTGTTGTTGTTTTTTAGGGCCAACCAACGAAGAGAATTTTAGCATCGTGTGTCATTTGGGGCCATGCACATCAAGTTATTGGGAGCCCTTGGTGAAACAACCCCTCCCCCCCCCCGGTGAATTAAAATTGCAGGCATGCCTTCATCTCTCACTTGGAAAGGGTAATTTTTTATAGTGCATGTAACAGGAGGAGGAGGAGAAGAAGAAAAGGAGGAGGAGGGAAAGGAGATTGGATTTATACCCTGCCCTTCACTACCCGAAGGAGTCTCAGAGTGGTGTACAATCTCCTTTTCCCTCCCCACAACAGACACCCGGTGAGGTAAGTGGGGCTGAGAGAGCTCTTTCCAGAACTGCTCCTGAGAGAACAGCTCTGAGAGAACTTGTGACTGTCCCAAGGTCACACCAGCAGCTGCATGGGGAGGAGTGGGGGATCGAACCTGGTTCCCCCAGATTAGAGTCCATGCTCCAGCCAATTTGCCCTCTCTGCAGCTGCTGAAATCCAATATGTCTGTTAGGGGTTGTCAAAATGCTTCAGGCCTGCCCCGATCACCGTGACTCCAATACATTTACCCTAGTGTAAGTAATTTGAGCTCTGCAGTCCAATCTGCCTTTCATTACCCACCGGAGGATCACGTTGCTGAGTTTGGAGAGAAAGAAATCTTTCAAGGGACCCTTATACCTCGGAACTCATTCAAAGCATGCCAAATACACTGCGGAGAAAACTCCCACATGCAAAACAAAAAAGGGTGTCTCAGTTGCCCTCCCAGAAGCAGACAGCTAGACTTCACAACCACATTTACAGTCCAAACATCACAAGACAGGATCTCCTGAATGGGTCACAACACACTGCGGCAGCCAGGTCTCCTCCACAGATCACGGACAGTAAGGGCATTTCCCCATTATCATTTTCCTTGTTTGTAAGCTCCTATTTTTTTCTTTGTTTTCCCTGTTTTGCATGTGTTTTGCTCCCTCTAGTGGTCAAATATGATATTACATCGGTTTATGTCTGGTATATCTCCCTGCAAATTAAACTGCAGGTTTTTATGCCAAACATTAAGCAATGTGATATCGAATCGACCACTAGAGGGAGCACGCAGAATAGAAGAACAACAACAAGCGAAGGAACAGGAACTTACAAGCAGGGGAGATGTGTCAAGGCTTAAGAGAAAAGGGATATTCTAGCAAGGGAACCACATGGCATTTATCTGGGCTTGGCAAGACACACAGAGGCCCCAGAAGAGAAGGGCAAACCAAGCAGAGGAGCCGTCACTGACACTTAAAAGACACACAAATGGGAACCCAAAATCACAGCTTTACAGAGATCCACAGTGGACGTCACGACACTCCAAGACAAACAAAGATGACGACAGGGAAAAGAAGAACAAAAACTCCAAAACAGGCACGAGGAGTCAAGAAAAAGTCTTACACACCGCTTTTTTCTTGATTTTAGCTGCCTTTTGCATCCTCTGGGGAGAAGCATATATTTAAAACAAAAACAAAGGGAAAACAGACAAATGCACAAAAGAAAGGGAACGGGGGTGGAGAGAAAAGACAGTGTGTAAAGTCAAGGAAACCTTCAAACACACGAGTCCTGATCCTCACACCAGATGTTTGCAAAAATAAGGTGCAAACTTGTTCCTATCTGATGTCAAATGCAACGGACTGATGCACACTGGCAATTAGGAACAGATTTCACTGCTGAATCTGCAGCAGACGAACACTGGAAGAGCCCTGCTGGATCAGACTAGGGGTCCATCTAGTACAGTATCCTGTCTCACACAGTGGACAACCAGTTCCTCTGGCGGGCCAACAACAGGGCATGGAGGCCGAGGCCTTCCCCATGATAAGAACATCAGAAGAGCCCTGCTGGATCAGACCAGTGGTCCCTCTAGTCCAGCACCCTGTCTCACACAGTGGCCAGCCAGTTCCTCTGGGCAGCCAGCAACAGGACACAGAGGCCGAGGCTTTCATAAGAACATAAGAAGAGCACTGCTGGATCAGGCCAGTGGTCCACCTGGTCCAGCACCCTGTCTCACACAGTGGCCAGCCAATTCCTCCGGAGGGCCAACAACAGGGCATCGAGGCTAAGGTCTTCCCCTGATAAGTACATAAGAAGAGCCCTGCTGGATCACACCAGTGAGGGTCCATCTAGTCCAGCATCCTGCCTCACCCAGTGGAGAACCAGTTCCTCTGGAAGTCTAACAACAGGGCAGAGAGGCCCGAGGCCTTCATTCCCCCGATGCTGCCTCCTAGCACTGAGAATCAAAGGCTGACTGCCTCTGGACATGGAGGTTCCCTTTAGTCACCGTAGCTAGTAAGCCATTAATAGACCCCTCGTCCATGAATCTGACTAATTCCCTTTTAAAGCCCTCTACGCCTGTGGCCATCACTACATCCTCTGGCAGAGAATGCTGCATTTTAATCACTCGTCGTGTCAAGAAATATTTCCTTCTGTCTGTCCTTTTCGTCCACCTATTTTCCTTCTGCTTCTGCAAGCAAACCCCCCAACGGATTATGAAAACCCATAATGCAAGCATTTGGGAATTCACCGCAAAAATCTGCGCTCCATACCAACGATCCATCGAGTCCAGCGCCCGGTTTTCAGACTGTGGCTAACCCGATGGTCCCAGGAAGGCCTACAAACAGGCTAAAGCCTCTTCCCAGTCTGCTGCCCTCCAGAATTGGTATACTGCCTCTAAACATGGAGGTTCTAATTCGTCATCATGGCAAATAGAATCATAGAGTTGGAAGGGACCTCCAGGGTCATCTAGTACAACTCCCTGCACAATGCAGGGAATTCACGAATACCTCCCCCTCCACTCCATCATCAAATGGAGGCAGGGAAATGCACAATATCACAACACTGAATAAGTGTCGCTATGAATTATAGAGGGGTTGGGGGAAAACACGATACAGGGACCCTGTTTTCCATGCTTCACATATAGGGTCAATTCTACAATATGTTCTGCACCTGTAAGTCCCAAGAGGCACACGGCTCCACACCACAAAAAGCCGCACAGAAAGCTAGACTGTAATTAACTCAGACAAGCGGTATTTCTTGCAAGCTAGAAAAGGTGGGATTTGACAAATCCAAATTCTACTCGCTCTGGCAAAATTAAAAAAAAATACATTTCTCTCTCTGCCCCCTTCTGATAACGAACTGTGCGCACCTTTGAACAGCTATTAAAAATATAAATAGCTGGCAGGTTTCTGTCTCTTCTTTTAACAGACCGCCTACTAAGTACACCTGACAGCGCAACATCAATGCTAATTAAACGGTATTTTGTCGTGACACGATCGGTGCTCGCTCATGGCCTGCAGATTCGGTTCCAAGTGATGCCAGAGCCGTTTCGTGTGCCAAACCACGCGGATCACCGGGAAACAAGAGCGTGCCTCTCTCTCTCTCTCTCTCTCTCTCTCTTCCTGCGGCCCAGAATTAAACCACCATCCAGATGTGTCTATTGCAAAATATTCTGCCCGCCCCAGGCATCCATCACTGCAAATCCAGCTACCTGGAAAGGGAACTGTGATGCTTCATCGAAAGGCCCCCAAATGGTGACACATTTTAAACTTTCCAGGGGGGACGAATTTGGAGTCCAGTGGGGCATCTTTAAGACCACCAAAGACCACCTGGAGTCCTGTGTCCAGTTTTGGGCACCCCATTTTAGGAAGGATGTTGACAAGCTCGAGCGTGTCCAGAAGAGGGCAACCAGGATGGTGAGAGGGTTGGAATCCAAGTCTTACGAGGAAAGGCTGAAAGAGTTGGGTCTGTTTAGCCTGAGAAAGAGAAGGCTTAGAGGGGACATGATGGCCGTCTTCAAGTATTTGAAGGACTGTCATGTAGAAGATGGAGCAGATCTATTCTCTCTTGCTCCGGATTGCAAGACTAGATCTAGTGGGTGGAAATTACAAGGGAGACGTTACCGGCTAAATATCAGGAGAAACTTCCTGACTGTGAGACGACTGTTCCATGCCCAGAAGATGGCAAAAAACCTCCAGGATCCCTGGCCAAACTGGCCTGGAGAAAAATTCCTTCCTCTTTTTAAAATACTGCTTCAGACCAACACGGCTGACTACCTGGATCTGACTACCTGAGCCCGCTTGTGGGGAGGGCGGGGTATAAATACAAATAAATAAAATATTTCCAGGGGGAGTAACTTGTGCAAAGAGACACCTGGATTGCAACCCAAGTCCCCGACAAAGGAGCCTAGAGCTGGAAGGGTGCCCCAAAGGCCATCTAGTCCAACCCTCTGCACAATGCAGGAAACTCACAGCTGCTCCGCACCACCCCCCAGGGACCCCTGCTCTATGCCCAGAGGAAGGCTTCTGTGGCGTGAGAGGAGATTCGAACCTGGATTTCCCAAATCGTAGTCCAACACTTTAACCTCGAAACCACACGGGCTCTCACTGTCACTGGTGTAAACCACTGACATTTGAGATGCCACATGAAGGCTAAGCCCCACAGATGAAGATTATTGTGGTGGTGTTGGGGGTTTGCCTCGGCAAGCATCACATTTAAAATCAGGCCTTGGTTAGAAGCATCACATTTCATAGAATCATAGAATTGGAAGGGACCTCCAGGGTCATCTAGTCCAACCCCCTGCACAATGCAGGAAATTCACAAATACCCTGCTCCATGCCCAGAAGATGAAAAAAAACCTGCTCCATGCCCAGAAGATGAAAAAAAACCTCCAGGATCTCCACCCAAACTGGCCTGGAGAAAAGTTGCCTCCTGAACACCAAAGTAGCGATCAGCATTTCCCTGAGCGTGTAAGAAAGGGCCACGAGAACTAAGCACTGATGCAACCTTTTCCTGCCCTCCCTTCTCATGATCTGCCTAAGTTCACAGAATCAGCATTGCTGTCAGATGGCCATCTAGCCTATATTTGAAAACCTCCCAAGAAGGAGAGCTCACCACCTCCCGAATAAGCCTGTTCCCCCGAGGAACCTAACTGTCAGGAAGTCCTTCCTCATGTTTAGCCAAAAACTCCTCTGATTTAATTCCAACCGGTTGGTTCTGGTCCGACCTTCTGGGGCCACAGGAAACAACTCCGCCCCATCCTCTATAGGGCAGCCCTTCAAGGACTTGAAGATGGGGATCATGTCACCTACCTCTCAGTCGTCTCCCCTCCAGGCTAAACATACCCGGCTCCATCAACCTTTAAAATCAGGCCTCAGTTGACAGGCGTCAAGTTTAAAATCAGGCCTCAGTCCCTAAACCCCAGGGGCGGGGGCAATGCTCCCGCTAAGCTGTGGAATCTTATGAGCAGAAATTCCACTTTGTGAGCTGCTGGCATTGAAGTTGTGAGCGAGCAACTTGGCTGCCGCATAAATCAGTTTGCCTCTGGAGCCATCCCTTCCTGAGCCGAGACAAAAATGTGTGAGCCGGAGGCTAAAAAAAACTGTGAGCTGGCTCACACTAACTCAGCTTAGAGGGAACACTGGAGGCGGGGGCTATATTTAATTTTCATTTGCGCGCATTCAATAAAACGTGGGCAGAGTTCACCTCCGACTAACCCCCGTGCCATTCACAAAGGGATCTCCACGCACCTCACAGCACTGCAGAAGTGTGTGTTTTTAACATTTGTGGCACCGGGACTGTAAGGTTGGGTTTGTGTACCTGCAAAAGTAATAATGTGTTTATCCAGTGAGATTGCAGTGCTAACGAGAAGGATGTGATGTATCTGCCACTAGCATTCTGGAGCAGACCAGTGAGGGTCCATCTAGTCCAGCACCCTGTCTCAAAAAGTGGCCAGACAGTTCCTCTGGAGGGCCAACAACAGGGCACAGAGGCCGAGACCTTCCCCTAACAAGAACATCAGAAGAGCCCTCCTGGAACGGACCAGTGAGGGTCCATCTAGTCCAGCATCCTATCTCACCCAGCGTTGAACCAGTTCCTCTGGAGTCCCAACAACAGAGTACAGAGACCAATGGCCTTCATAAGAACATCAGAAGAGCCCTGCTGGATCAGACCAGTGAGGGTCCATCTAGTCCAGCATCCTATCTCACCCAGCGGTGAACCAGTTCCTCTGGAGTCCCAACAACAGAGTATAGAGACCAATGGCTTTCATAAGAACATCAGAAGAGCCCTGCTGGATCAGACCAGTGGTCCATCTAGTCCAGCATCCTATCTCACACAGTGGCCAACCAGTTCCTTCGTACAGCCAACAACAGGGCATATAGCCTGAGACCTTCCCCTGATGTGGCCTCCTGGCACTGGGATTCAGAGGCTGACTGCCTCTGAATGTGGAGATTCACTATAACAACATATGAGTCCTGCTGGATCAGACCAATCATCCATTTAATCCAGCATCCTGTCTCATGCAGTGGCCAACCAGTTCCTTTGGACAGCCAACAACAGGGCTTAGAGGCCAAGACCTTCCCCTGATGTGGTCTCCTTGCACTGGGATTCAGAAGTTGACTGCCTCTGAACACGGAAATTAAGAACATTAGTCCATAAAAACATAAGAGTTTTTAACATTTGTGGCACCGGGACTGTAAGGTTGGGTTTGTGCACCTGCAAAAGTAATCGTGCGTTTATCCAGTGAGATTGCAGTGCAAACGAGAAGGGTGTGATGTATCTGCCACTAGCATTCTGGAGCAGACCAGTGAGGGTCCATCTAGTCCAGCACCCTGTCTCACAAAGTGGCCAGCCAGTTCATCTGTAGGGCCAACAACAGGGCACAGAGACCAAGGCCTTCCTCTAATAAGAACATAAGAAGAGCCCTATTGGATCAGCTCAGTGGTCCACCTAGTCCAGCATCCTGTCTCGCACAGTGGCTAACCAGTTCCTCTGGAGGGCCAACAACAGGGCAGAGAGGCCAAAGCCTTCCTCTGATAAGAACATCAGAAGAGCCCTGCTGGATCAGACCAGTGAGGGTCCATCTAGACCAGCCTCCTGTCTCACACAGGGGCCAGCCAGTTCCTTTGGAGGGCCAACAACAAGGCCAAGAGGCCGAGGCCTTCCCCTGAGGAGAACCTCAGAAGAGCCCTGGAGGATCAGACCAGTGGTCCACCTAGTCCAGCATCCTGTCTCACACAGCAGCCAACCAGTTCCTCTGGACGGCCAACAACAGGGCATAGAGGCTGAGGCCTGCATAAGAACATCAGAAGAGCCCTGCTGGATCAGACCAGTGAGGGTCCATCTAGTCCACCATCCTGTCTCACACAGGGGCCAGCCAGTTCCTTTGGAGGTCTAGCAACAGGGAACAGAGGCTGAGGCCTTCTTCGATGTTGACCCCGGCACTGGGATTCATAGGGTGACTGCCTCTGAATGTGGAGGTTAAGAACACAAGCCCATAAGAACTTAAGAGCAGCCCTGCTGGATCAGACCAGTGGTCCACCTAGTCCAGCATCCTGTTTCACACAGGGGCCAGCAAGTTCCTCTGGAGGACCAGCAACAGGGAATACAGAGACTGAGGTGTTGCCCTGATGTTGCCTCCAGGCACTGCAGTTCAGAGATTGGCTGACTCTGAATGTGGAGGTTTTCTTTAGTCACCATGGCTAGTAACCCCAGGTAGACCTCTCCCTCTATGAATCTCTCTAATTCCCACTGAAAGCCTTCCACGCCTGTGGCCATCACAACACCCTGTGTCAGTGAATTCCCCATTTTAATCAGTCATGGTGCACAGAAGTATTTCCTTTCGTCCTTCCTCGGGGAGTGGCTCTTTGAAAAATGGACTGAAAATCCGAAAATCAATGCCTTTCTCATCTTTCAAAGGCAAACCGTTCCCTTCCCCCTGAATCCAGAAGCTACACTGAGTACAAGACAACTTCAAGACATTTCAAAGGACCCCCGAGCGGACTGATATTTTGCTCCTCTACACACGGGGCGTGCGGTAGAAAAGAAAACAATTAATATGAGGCTCCGAGAATAGCAGCAACTTGTCTGCTGCTGTGAACACAGAGCGCCAGGTGGCTCCGGCTCGGCAGAGTCCGGCTCTCGCGGGACCCTGCGGGACCCCCTGCTGCTCGAAAACATCTCCTACCTTGACACGGCTCACCGCCTCCTGCGCTTGCATCATGCGGATGTTTTTGGACGGATTACGCTCAGAGAGCAGCTGCGTGGAGCCCAGGTAATTGGCAGCGAAGATAATGCCATCAATGAGGTCTTCGGGTTCGCAAGGGCCTGGAACTGAAGGCAGAGGCAGGCAATTATTTCCCTCCCAGGCAGAACGGCAAGGGAGTGACAAAAAAAAGGGCTCCTGCAGGCCCAAGCATCCCTTAATAGACTCGCTTGCTCACAAATGCCTATCTAATTGCCAATGGGATAGCATAACCTCAGGAGTAAATATTTAAACAGAGAGTTCGGGTCGTGTATCTGCAGGCTACGGAACTGGAATGCAGAGATGGAATACAGCCGTTTGAGAACTGATGTGGGGAATGCCTAAAAGGTACAGACATAGGTCCTTTCTGCACTAGACCTTTTGGAGGTCTAGCAACAGGGAACAGAGGCTTCCCCGATGTTGACCCCGGCACTGGGATTCATAGGTTGACTGCCTCTGAATGTGGAGGTTAAGAACTCAAGCCCATAAGAAAAGAGCAGCCCTGCTGGATCAGACCAGTGGTCCACCTAGTCCAGCATCCTGTTTCACACAGTGGCCAGCCAGTTCCTCTGGAGGGCCAACAACAGGGAATACAGAGACTGAGGTGTTGCCCTGATGTTGCCTCCAGGCACTGCAGTTCAGAGATTGGCTGACTCTGAATGTGGAGGTTTTCTTTAGTCACCATGGCTAGTAACCCCAGGTAGACCTCTCCCTCTATGAATCTCTCTAATTCCCACTGAAAGCCTTCCACGCCTGTGGCCATCACAACACCCTGTGTCAGTGAATTCCCCATTTTAATCAGTCATGGTGCACAGAAGTATTTCCTTTCGTCCTTCCTCGGGGAGTGGCTCTTTGAAAAATGGACTGAAAATCCGAAAATCAATGCCTTTCTCATCTTTCAAAGGCAAACCGTTCCCTTCCCCCTGAATCCAGAAGCTACACTGAGTACAAGACAACTTCAAGACATTTCAAAGGACCCCCGAGCGGACTGATATTTTGCTCCTCTACACACGGGGCGTGCGGTAGAAAAGAAAACAATTAATATGAGGCTCCAAGAATAGCAGCAACCTGTCTGCTGCTGTGAACACAGAGCGCCAGGTGGCTCCGGCTCGGCAGAGTCCGGCTCTCGCGGGACCCTGCGGGACCCCCTGCTGCTCGAAAACATCTCCTACCTTGACACGGCTCACCGCCTCCTGCGCTTGCATCATGCGGATGTTTTTGGACGGGTTACGCTCAGAGAGCAGCTGCGTGGAGCCCAGGTAATTGGCAGCGAAGATAATGCCATCAATGAGGTCTTCGGGTTCGCAAGGGCCTGGAACTGAAGGCAGAGGCAGGCAATTATTTCCCTCCCAGGCAGAACGGCAAGGGAGTGACAAAAAAAAGGGCA
>NW_015171524.1:316143-324013 GCF_001447785.1 Gekko japonicus | reverse complement strand
GGGGTCTTTTTACATTCTACACTACACGCGAGTTCACCCCTGTAATTACCTCGGGGCATTTTTACATTCTACACTACACGCGAGTTCACCCCTGTAATTACCTCGGGGCATTTTTACATTCCACACTACATGCGAGTTCACCCCTGTAATTATCTCGGGGTATTTTTACATTCCACACTACACGCGAGTTCACCCCTGTAATAATCTCGGGGTCTTTTTACATTCTACACTACACGCAAGTTCACCCCTGTAATAATCTCGGGGTATTTTTACATTCCACACTACATGCGAGTTCACCCCTGTAATTATCTCGGGGCATTTCTACATTCTACACTACACGCGAGTTCACCCCTGTAATTATCTCGGGGCATTTTTACATTCCACACTACATGCGAGTTCACCCCTGTAATTATCTCGGGGTATTTCTTATTTCCACATTACATTGGGGTCACCCTGGTTTCGCCCCACGCTTGTCCCGGGATAAACGGATGCTGTTATAACCAGGGATAAATGCAAGGTATTGTGTCACGAGTTGAACTCTGATAATACCAGGGATGAGATCCAAGTGCGGAAAGGACCACAAACTGGCTTGCTAATTCCTTTTTCCCCAGGGGATCCTGGAATGAGGACTCGGGCTCTCTAACAGTGAACACCCCCTTCATCAAGCTACAATTCCCACGATCCTTTAGGGGAAGTCATAACAGTGAAGTTTATGTATGTCTGGGAGAGAGCTTAGCACAGTGGCTAAAAGACTGGGTGGAGCGCGGGTGCAGACCCTTGCCCCGAACTCACTAGGAATCCCCTCCTTCCCTCCCACAATACGAGAGTGATAATACTGGCCTAACATGATCAGGCTGTCATTAACGATCACACTACAGAAAGTGCTCTATCGATCTGAAGCATCGCATACGTTTTGTCCCACCAACTCAAATGGAGAGCCAGTTCGGTGTAGTGGTTAGAAGCACAGACTCTAATTCGGGAGAACCGGGTTTGATTCCCCACTCCTCCACATGCAGCTGCTGGTGGGATCTTGGGTCAGTCACAGTTCTCTCAGAGCTGCTCTCTCAGGAACAGTTATCTCAGAGCTCTCTCAGCCCTACCTATCTCACAGGCAATGCTCCCTCTAAGCTGTGGATTCTTGTGAGCAAAAATTCTTCTTTGTGAGCTACTGGCATTAAAATAAAAAATGCAATTTAAAAAATTGTGAGCAATTTGGCTACTGCCTAAATTAATTTGCTTTGGAGCCATCCTTCCTGAGCTAAGACAAAAATGTGTGAGCTGGAGGCTAAAAACCTGTGAGCTAGCTCACACTAACTCACCTTAGAGGGAACACTGCTCACAGGGTGTATGTTGTGGGGAGGGGAAGGGAAAGGAGATTATAAGCAGCTCTGAGACTCCAAGTGAAGGGCGGGGTATAAATCCAATGTCTTCTTCTTGCTCATCTACATGGTTCTCCCTTTCCCTGTTCTACTTTCACAACAACCCTGCGAGGTAGAATACGCTGAGCGAGCGACGGGCCCAAAAGCATCCGGCAAGTTTCATGGCAGAGTCGGGATTTGCACCCGGGTCTGCTCGATTCTAGTCTGACACAAAGCACCACACTGGCTCTCTGTGTCCCAGCTGCTAACTAGTATTAAGGTAGCTTAAGTTAGTTTCAGGGGGCAGCCATGTTGGTCTGGTTTGCAACTACTATAAATATTCATACAGTGTTCATGGAGAGCATTTAAGCCAGCGCAATATAGAAGGCTTTTGCACCTAGTTAAAGAAGACAAGACTTGCCTGCTCCTAATACAAACACTTGAAATGGAACCAGAAGTAAGTTCTAAAAAATTTAAAAAATTAAAAAATAATATTACAAAATTTAAAAATAATATTCCATTCAGCTCCATGTTGCTTTTCGTTTTAAATACCATTGAGTTTTTTCCAGGATAATTTGAAGAAAATTAAGAAGTCAAGCATGGGTTTGCTCCTAACATAACACTGAGCTGTATCAAGAGGCTGACACCGTTCGATACAATACGATTACTCCGTCCTGAGGAAGATTGGGATGAAACGAGCTTATATCCAGGTGCTCATTGAGAATGATGGACTTTTCCTTGTAATATTGTAAAGTTTTATTTATAACACAGTATGATCTTTACTAAATGTCCTAGTCACTCATATCACAGTGTTTGCGTGTTTGTTGTATTTCCTATATGGATACCTGTGATCCTTCCTTGGTTTTTTTCCTGATCCTATAATACAAAAACGCATGAAACTGCCTTATACTGAATCAGACTTTCTTGGTCCAGCAAGGTCAGTATTATCTACTCGAGACAGGCAGTGGCTCTCCAGGGTCTCAGCTAGAGGACTTTCACATCATCTATGGTCTGATCCTTTTAACTGGAGACGCCGGGGATCGAACTTGGTACCTTCTTGCGTGCCAAGCAGATGCTCTGCCGCTGAGCCACGGCCCCTCAACTTGGCAATGCATGGACACCGCTGTGCCCTGCACACCCCACTGTCAGCAAGCTGCCAAAGGTTTATTCTTGTCTATATGATCCTCTATGCATATTTCTCCCCCCCCCTCCGTAGATGTGCTCAGGTTGTCATGCGCACATCTCCCCAGTAGCTCTGCATTCCTTTCAGTATACGCCAGCCATGCTTTGATGTAACGTTATCTAGCCAAGGCCACAGGTGGAAGAGCAAGAGAGCTTTGCTTTGTCTTTAATTAGTAGAGACTGTGAGAATCGTATGCTTATTTATAATAAGGTAGCCGTTGCTTTCCCAAGGTTTAGGCGCGCAAGAAACCCTTTGGCCGCGCGCGGGAACCATGTTTATTGGCTGTAATGATTATGAACTTGCTTTAACCTTTCCAGCTCTCCGAGCTATCGTTATTCTGAACAGTGGCCCTGTTCAAGTGCTTCATGGCTTCAATAAAGTAAAACCTTCTTGCAAGTGTGTACTACGTTGTTTGCTGTGGGGACCTGACACCCACACGTACACAGGCCAACAGAAGGCCCTTCAAGATACTGAGAACGCAGAAATGGAAGGCACTTCGACGGGCAGATAGCTTTGCGTGGCCATGTGGAGCACAGCCTCTCTGTCGCTTGCATTCTCTGAATTTAGAGTCTAGCGTGGCACTTTCAAGACCAACAAAAGATTCATTCAAGGTGTGAGCCTCCGTATGCAAAGCACATGTTTCCAAATACACTGGAATGGTAGGCAAGGTTCAAACTTATAGACAGGGGCTGAAAGGCAAAGTAACATGTAACATGATGATGTGTTAAGATAGGCAAAGACAAAACTAAAGAACAAGCTAAGGTTATACGGTCAACCGATGTAAAGCAATAAATATTTTTAAAAGCAGATAAATTTGTAAAGGTAATTTTTTTCTAATCGCGGGAGAGTCTCCATTCTCTCCTCTCAGGAAAAGATACCTTTACACATTTATCTGCTGTTTTGACATATTTATTGCTTCACCACTGTTGACTTTATAATCTTAGCTTGCTATTTCGTTTTGCCTTTGCGTATCTTAAAACCTCTTCATTGCGTTACATGTTAATCTGCTGTTCGCCCCCTGTCTATAAGTTTGAATCTTACCTTCCATCTGAAAAAGTCTGCCTTGCACATGGAAGCTCATACCCGGAATGAACTTTTGCTGGTCTTAAAGCTGCCATCGGACTCCAAATTTGTTCTACCACTTCAGACCAACACAGCTGACCAGGTGGATTGATTTGCATTCTCTTAAAACCTCCAAATCTCAGCCCGGTTCTTCTGGCTGGGAGGAATGCAGATGGAGCTTTTTCTCCCCTCTAGCTGTGGAAGCCAGAAACAGACGTTCTGGTCGCATTCGCTGCAGCGGGAGCCGTGAGCAATTCTGGGAAGGGGGGACCTGAACGGTGGAGAAGGGAATCGCGGCTGTCATGAGATCTGTGGCAAATCGAAAGCGACGGATTCAGCCGGCTTCTCTAGTGGCCTGGGGCGAAGTCAGATTCCCTTATTTCAAGAGCTAAAGCCATGGCAAACCTGACCGAGCACCTGAAACACAACCTTTCTGCAGTGCACCAGACCGGAGGGGGGGAATATGATGCGGGAGTACATCAGGAGGGTGATTTGGACTCCAATCCAGGATGGAGAGCGTGCATTCAAGGCATATTATTTGAGGATATTGCGGGAGTGGTCTTGTTTTCCTGGCGGGTTTCCCAAAGACCAATGAAACTGATGAGCAAGTAGGCTTAGAAGAGATAAAATGAAGTACTTCTTCACCCAAAGAGTAAAATTCACTGCTGCAGGAAGTGGTGGCAGCTACAAAGACAGACAGCTTCAAAAGGGGATTGGATAAACGTATGGGACAGAAGTCCACCAGTGTCTATTAGCCACGAGGTATAGAACACTCTGTCTGGGGCAAGGGATGCTCTGTCTTCTTGGTGCTGGGGGGAGTCAACAGGGGGAGGGCTTCTGGAGTTCTGTCCCCACTGGTGGACCTCCTGATGGCACCTGGGTTTTGGTCACTGTGTGACACAGAGTGGATGGTCCACTGGCCTGATCCAGCATTGGCTTCTTTTATGTTCTTATGTTTGAGGCAGTGATGCTCTGTCTCTTTGGTGCTTGGGGGGTCGCAGTGGGAGGGCTTCTGGAGTCCTGGCCCCACTGCTGGACCTCCTGAGGGCACCTGGTATTTCTGGCCACTGTGTGACACAGAGTGTTGGACCGGATGGGCCATTGGCCTGACCCAACATTGGCTTCTCTTATGTTCTTATGACCCATGAGAACAGGGAACAAAAGCTGTCCCTAGTGAGCTTCGCCTCAGCACTTGCATACTGCCTTGGCCTGCTCATCTCAACCCTCTCGCAAGCTCCAGAAGATTTTGAGGACAGGGAAACCATCTATGGCAGTAGTCCTCCATCTTTCCAGACCCAGGAGTGACCCTCTCCCAATTGGTTGTGTGGGACCCACTGAGTGGCAAGCGTGTGACAGGAAGTGACAGAGTCGCCATAACAGGAAGGCGGCCCCGCCTCTGTGAAACAGGGATCCTCTCCGCCATGGAGTTACCTCACCTAGCTGCCATGCAGCTTTTCTCACCATGTACCAACCCTGACCTGAAAGGCCCAGGCTAGCCCGATTGCATCAGATCTGGGAAGCTAAGCAGGGTCGGCCCCGGTTGGTACTTGGATGGGAGACCACCGAGGAAGTCCAAGGTTGCTATGCAGAGGCAGGCAATGGCAAAACCAACTCTGTTCGTCTGACTGGCCTGAATGGCCCATCTGTGAAATCTGTACACAGGAATCTGTAGCAGTGAAGCAGCTCTCTTGTGGGGCAGTATCTCTCCGTTAGTGAGTTTCGTGTTGCCCAATCCTGGGTAAGCTTCCAGGGAACCCCCAGGTTCTGGATTTACTTCTGGAAATGCTGTGGGTTGAAATAGTGGGCCCAAAAGGTAATTTAAGACTAGGAGTTTGTTACCGCCCACCAGATCAAAAGATAGAGGAGGATTATAAAATGATGAATGAATTAAAGATAGTGGCTAGACAAAAAAAACTGTGCCGTAATAGGTGATTTTAACTACCCACACATTGATTGGGTCAAAAATAGATTGTGTTGCTAGACACTCTCAATGAGTTTGCTATGGAGCAGATGGTTACGGAACCTAACAGGGGAGAGGCGATCCTGGATTTGGTCCTAAGTAACGCCCAAGACTTAGTGAGAGATGTAAAACACTGCATAGCCCCCAACCCCCTGCTGGCATTCTGGCTTCATAATTGGGCTATCCAGGTCAAGGCAAGAGACAAACAGAGGGTGTTTGCCACCAACCCTGGACTTCCTTGGTGATTTCCCATCCAAGTATTAAGCAGGGCTGACCTTGCTTAGCTTCTGAGATCTGATGAGATTGGGCTATCCTGGGCTGTCCAGGTCAAGGCAAGAGACAAATAGTCTGCCACCACCTGCCTCTGCATAGCAACCCTGGACTTCCTCAGCAGCCTCCCGTCCAAGTACTAGCCAGGACCGACCCTGCTTAGCTCCTGCAATCTGACGAGGTCGGGCTCGCCCGGGCAAGTCCTGTTTGTGCTCAGCTTCAAAGAACCAAGAGGGGAACAGCTCCTGCATCTTGCAAAAACAATGCGTCTCGTTCGCTCAGAGAAATTTCGCTCTTGCAGACTACTCCCGCCGGGAGGCAGCGGACCAGGAATGATTCGGTCTGAAAATGAAAAGCTTTTCATACATCTGTCATAACTAATCCCAGTGCGGGCATTGGGGGAGGGGGGGAGATACAGGGGGAAAAACCCTAACATCTTCTCCTCCGTAATCAGTGGCCTCCTCTGTCACACATTAATGTTTTCCCCCGAACAATCCAGCTTTCCTCTTCCTTCTAACCCGACCGCTCAGCAATTTCATGGAGTGCCCACAAGGAGTTCTTGTATTGTGAGAAAGGGAGAAAAGTACTTAATAGAACTTAATCTATGCTGCAAATGCACTGGACTGGAGACAGAAGTCTTTTTTACTCCGTAAAAAAAACACGCCAAACTGACTCCCACCCTCCCTCAAATTTCAGGCACTCTAGCAAAGAAGACTCTACGTCTACCCTGGAAACTGAGTCAGGCTGAAAAGCTGCTCTCAATATTCTGACTCTTGCACTAGAGGCAAAATTAATCCCTAAATTCTGGGGGAAACCTTCACTGGTTTTGGTCACAGCGTCTCCGAAGCCTGTCCACGAAACTGGAGATTTGTTGTGTGTGTTTTTAAAGGACACCTTTGCAATTATATTCTTCTCCACCGTGCTGACCAAGTCACTCAAGGGTCCTTTACAAGGCTCCCTCTAAGCTGCGGAGGCTTGTGAGCAAAAATTCTACTCTGTGAGCTACGGAGGCTTGTGAGCAAAAATTCTACTCTGTGAGCTATGGGCATTAAAGTTGTGTGAGCGAGTGATTTGGCTACGGCATAAATCAGTTGGCTCTGGAGCCCCATCCTTCCTGAGCTGAGACAAAAATGTGTGAGCCGGAGGCTAAAAAAACCGTGGGCTAGCTCAGCTTAGGGGGAACACTGCTTACAATGCAACCCTCTGCAGAGATACCCCAGTGTAAGCCCACCGAAACCAGAGGCCGTGTTGTCTGGGAGGCAGGATATGCCGAAGGGGAATGAAGAGCGCAGGACCCACAGAGCTTCCAGTCTGCACGAGGATTCGAGCCTGGGTCCTAAATATCACAGCCTCTCTAACCCAAGGATCCCCAACTTTCTTGAACCTGCAGACCTCTTTGAAATTCTGACAGGGCGTGGTGGGCGCAACCACAAAATGACAGCTACGAAATGGCTGCGACCAGAGGCGGAGCCAGCCACAAAATGGCTGCCACAAGAGGCGGAGCCAGCCACAAAATGGCTGCTGCACCTCACCTTCAGTCACACGGAGAAGATCTTTGGGCTCTGCTCGCAACTGCTGCCAAAGCAATCTTTTTTTAAAAAAAACTGCGCAGCCAATCAAACCTCCCATGGCCAATCAGAAGCCTTGCTGAGCAAAAGCCCCACCTGGCTCAGTCCACTTTCTGAAAACACTTTGTGGGTACAAGAAAAGGTGTCAGGGGGTGCCAGCAGTTGGGGGACGACCCCCCCACACACTCTAAAACCATAAGAACATAAGAGAAGCCAATGCTGGATCAGGCCAGTGGCCCATCCAGTCCAACACTCTGTGTCACACAGTGGCCAAAAACACCAGAGGCCACCAGGAAGTCCAGCAGTGGGGCCAGGACACGAGAAGCCCCTCCCACTGTCCCCCCCAGGCTCCAAGAATACAGAGCACCCCTTGCCCCAGACAGTGTATTCCATCTATAAGAAAATAAGAGAAGCCAATGTTCGATCAGGCCCACAGCCCATCCAGTCCAACACTCTGTGTCACACAGTG
>NW_015171524.1:304230-315670 GCF_001447785.1 Gekko japonicus | reverse complement strand
CCAAGCTAAAGAGCCCCAACCTTTCTTCATAGGGAAAAGTGTTCCAACCTTTTTTTGTCATTCTAGTTGCCCTTTTCTAACCAGTACACCACACTGGCTAATGGATACAGAATAGGGTTCGCCATAAGCTCGAACTTTAAAAACCACTGAAGCAAACTGAGCAAGTCAGCAAATATTATCTGTGATTGCAAGGAGGAGGAGGAGGAGGAGGAGGAGGAGACTGGATTTCTACCCCGCCCTTCACTACCCGAAGGAGTCTAAGAGCAGCTTACCATCTTCTTCCCCTCCCCCTCCCCACAACAGACACCCTGTGAGGTAGGCGGGGCTGAGAGAGCTCTCCCGAGGACTGCTCTTGAGAGAACAGCTCTGAAAGAACTTGTGACTGGCCCAAGGTCACACCAGCAGCTGCATGTGGAGGAGTGGGGAGTCAGATCCCAGATTAGAGTCCACGCTCCTAACCCCTACACCAAACTGGCTCTAGAGAAACATTTCTAGATCTTTTAGCATCCCCCGCCCGGAACTTTTAAAAGCTCTAAATCAGAACAGAGAGAAAACGTACTCACCGTCGACAAAACTTGGGAAGGACGACACTTTCTTGGTCTGTGAGAGGGTTAAAAAACAACAACAGAGCGTTGTGTCACTCCAGAGCAAGATTCAAGCCACAGGAGACATCTATCACAAAACAGATTGTCGCATGATTTCACCCCAGTTTTGCACCGAGCTGAACTTCCTACACTGTGTTCAAGTTTTCAGAGCTGGAAGAATTAACTTCATTTTCTGTCTTTTTATTCTGCCCCTCCTCTCAGAGAGTCGGGGCAGCCCCCGTGGCACTCCTCTTCTTCACTTTAACTGCACAATGGGTCCTGCAAAGTAGGCAAGGCCGGGACCAAATGACTGGCTCCGGGTCATCCAGTAAATTTCTCAGCAAGCGAGGATTTCAGGCCGCTGCTCTCCGCCCTGAACCCAACACTAGACCCTACACCACACTGGCTCTCAGAACGGTATCAAGCCAGGAGTTCCCGACCTTTTTGGGATTCTGACACAGCGTGGTGGGCGAAGCCACAAAATGGCTGCCTCAGGTAGCCAGACACAAAATGGCTGCCGCAACTCCCTTCTAGTCACACAGTGACGATCCTCATGCTGTGGCGGCAGCTGTTGCCAAAGCAACATCTTTTTTAAAAAATCTAAACAACCAATCAAATCTCCAGTGGCCAATCAGAAGTCTGGCTGGGTAAAAGCCCCACATGGCCCTGCCCACTGTCTAAAAACACTTGGCAGGGAAGAGGAAAGGTATCAATGGGCGCCACGTTGGGGACCAAGAATTTTCTGGGTGCAGTCGCATACACTAAATAATCCACTTTCAGTCCATGCTTAGTGCAGTTTCCAACTGGATTTTACTGGGTGAACTAGCAAAATCCAGTCGGAAAGAGGATTGAAAGCAGATTATTCAGTGTGTGTGACCACAGCGTCTATGTCTCTTTACTGGTTTTGTTGGTTTTGTGGTCCATATAATTGTGCTGTTTCTTAAAATATTCTTAAATACATATTCTTAATTTTTAAAAAATTCTAAGGAGGAATTCTCTCTTCCAGAGAAACAGAATAGCACTTTCCTATAAGAAAATGGAATGAGACTCCCAATAGTTGGTAAGATTTAATGAGACTCTATGCTACAGTGATAATAGTATACGGATGTTATTAATTTAATAGGACTCTTTTCTATTACTGGGATCAATCTTTTTGAAATATTGTTTTTAAAAAAGTAGTATTGTTAAAAAAGCAATATTGCTGAAAAAGCAATATTGTTAAAAAAAAGTACTATCGTATTTTGTACTTCCACAGTTCTTTGTTCCTGAGGAAGGACCATAAGACTGAAACACTGAAAATTACCTAGGAAAAGTGTTGGATATTTATCTTGTCTATTTATACTTTGGACTCTGTATTTTCCTATTATAGATCTTGCAGATTATTCAGTGTGTGTGACCACAGCGTCTATGTCTCTTTACTGGTTTTGTTGGTTTTGTGGTCCATATAATTGTGCTGTTTCTTAAAATATTCTTAAATGAATATTCTTAATTTTAAAAAAATTCTAAGGAGGAATTCTCTTTTCCAGAGAAACAGAATAGCACTTTCCTATAAGAAAATGGAATGAGACTCCCAATAGTTGGTAAGATTTAATGAGACTCTATGCTACAGTGATAATAGTATACGGATGTTATTAATTTAATAGGACTCTTTTCTATTACTGGGATCAATCTTTTTGAAATATTGTTTTTAAAAAAGTAGTATTGTTAAAAAAGCAATATTGCTGAAAAAGCAATATTGTTAAAAAAAAGTACTATCGTATTTTGTACTTCCACAGTTCTTTGTTCCTGAGGAAGGACCATAAGACTGAAACACTGAAAATTACCTAGGAAAAGTGTTGGATATTTATCTTGTCTATTTATACTTTGGACTCTGTATTTTCCTATTATAGATCTTGCTGGCTTCTGTATTTTCCCATGATGGATTATATGAATAGATTCATTTCTGACTATATATGCATTTCACTATGTTGAAGTCTCCTTCTGGATATATATTTTTGCGGGAAATTCCGCTCACAGTTGTTTTCTGTTTTTCTTTACTGGGTTCTGACAGAACAGCAAGCCAGGCTTTGCCAGAACATCAACCACCTGTCCTGCGTGCCTGACTATCGCAAACCAAACTGTGGCACTATTCCGGCTGTCCACAGAAGGAAGGTGGGGCCATGTTTAGACCGGGCATGGAGCGTGAAGTTTGCTTATCAGAAAGGCTTTATCAAGAGGATGGAACGAAAGGTGGGGGGATGTGACTCAGTGGCAGAGCATCTGCTTGGCATGCAGAAGGCCCCAGGTTCAATCCCCGGCATCTCTAGTAGGAGAAGAAGAGACTGGATTCATACCCTGCCCTTCACTACCCAAAGGAGTCTCAGAGCGGCTTACAATCTCCTTTCCCTTCCCCTCCCCACAACAGACACCCTGTGAGGTAGGCGGGGCTGAGGGAGCTCTTTTGAGGACTGCCCTTGAGAGAACAGCTCTGAGAGAACTTGTGACTGGCCCAAGGCCACACTGGCAGCTGCATGTGGAGGAATGTGGAATCAAACCTGGTTCTCCCAGATTAGGGTCTGCGCTCCTAACCACTACACCAAACTGGCTCAGGAAGTAGGTGATGTGAAAAACCTTGGGAGAGCTGACACCAGTCTGAACTGACAATACTGACTTCAACGGACTGATGGTTTGATACAGTAGAAGGCGGCTTCATGGGTTCCTGTTTTATAGGGGACGGGCCGTGGCTCAGTGGAAGAGCCTCTGTTTGGCATGCAGAAGGTCCCAGATTCAAACCCCGGCATCTCCAGCAGAAAGCATTAGGCAGTCGGTGATCTGAAAGACCTCTGCCTGAGACCTCAGAGAGTCGCTGCCAGTCTGAATAGACAATACTGTGATGCACCCAGGACCCGATTCAGTACAGGGCAGCTGCATAAGCTTGCAAGCCTTGCCTGGGTCTTCAATGATGCCTCTCCAAAGCAGCAACACATTTCCAAGAGAATTATTTCAATGCAACACATTTCCAAGCGAATTCTCGTAGTGCAAAACTCAGGGGTCCAAGCTGGCAAGGGTGAGGTGCCCTCCAGCAAGGAAAGGGGTTATCGGCTACCCCAGGACTTTGGCTGCTGACTGTGGCTCGGCCCACGCCAGGAGCGAATATTCAGAAGACGGTCCAAGGCTCACTGGTGATGTCTACCACACACTCTTGGGCTCCGTCCCAACCGTTCCCTGGCTCACGCCGAAGCACTGTTATTCCCCAGACTCGGGGGATCAAGCAAGCTATTCATCAAAAATAAATAGAACTCTCCCTTTTAAAATCAAGAGCGGCTATTTATGTACTTTCTCTTTTCGGAACCAAAATCCTTCAAAGGATTATTCCCCCGTTGACGGCAGATACACACAGAAGAAAAGCGTCCTCCCTCCGGAAGGTATAAAAGCAGGCACCTGCAAATTAAAAATCTCACGCCAGCTAAGTCGGGCTGTTTTTGTGAGCTAGCCCACGATGCGGAAGGATAAAGGGACTGCGGGGAGAGGGAAGCGGTCCCGCATCTCTTTTGTCTGTTCCACAGGAAATGCTTCGAAATCCTTCGGGCCGCATCTCCCCCTCAAAGAGCAGCAGGAGTATTTGGAGTGACTTCAGCAGAAGGCATGCTCGAGAAACGACTGAACGGGTGAAAGGAGCCGTCTATTCATTAGTCAATTTTCAACTCAAGGAGAAAAACTCGGAGCGCGGCTTACCAAAAAAAGGCATTCGAGCATCTGAACTAGACCTCTATAATATTCAGACATCACGACCCAACTGCAAGTCTGTTAGTGGCAAAAAAATAAAACTGGTTCCTTCACAGCCTCAGACGCTCCCTCTTTCCTGAAGCCATGACCAAAGACTTTCGGGTTTAGGATGACTTTGGGCTTTTCCGCCTTCTAATGTTCCTGGCTTGTAAGTTCCTGTTTCGTTTGGGGTCTGTCCTGCACGTGTTTTGCTCCCTCTAGTGGTCGATTCGATATTACACCAATTTATGTCCGGCATATCTACCCGCAGATTTAAACTGCAGGTTTTTAGGCCAGACATAAAGAATCGACCACGAGAGGCAGTAGCACACATGCAAAACAGAAACCCCCTACCCAGAAAAAAAACAAGCAAGGAAAAAGAAAATGCGGAAAAGCCCTTAGACCTAACCGTAATTCGGTGTGATATCTGGCCACTTCGACAAATTGCAGTTTGTTTCTTGCTCGCAAACCGGGATTCTAAACCAGGATTAAACTGGTTTGTAGCAAATTTGTTAGCGTGCTTGGATTTGGAAGTCCTGACAACTTGTGTGCAAGACTGAAGACTTCCCAAACCAGGAAGAATTCAGGGGAGGGAGGGAGGGAAGGAGAGGGAGAGAGAGAGAGAAGGAAGGAGAAGGGAGAGGGAGGGAGGGAAGAAAGGAGGGGGGGAGTGAGAGGGAGGGGGGAAGGAGGGAAGGAGGGAGGAGGGAGAGGGAGGCGAGGAGGGAGGGAGAGAGGGAGGGAAGGGAGGAAAGAGGAGGAGGAGGGGTGTGGAAACACAAATAAGCCAGACCTGCTCTCACCGCAAACAAACTCTGCTTCATTCATGTTCTCTAAAGGCAGCCTCTGGTGGAATGGCTGGGCATTAAACCATCAGAGAAGCCCCGCCAGCAATGGGGGGAAAAATTGGCAAGCTAGCCCATTCAGTTTTTGAAAATAAATGGACTCACATAAAAATAACCTCTTTATTATTTCTGGAATAATTGACTATTATGAGCGGCGGCAGCTACTCCAGGGTGATCACATTCTGCTCAGCCAGAACTCTGACTGCATAAAAAGCTCAGCGGCCCATGACGCTACCCTGACTTTGGAAACCACCATCAGGTTTGCAGATGATGTAAAGTTACATCACATCTCTTTTCCTTGTGAAACTGGAACGTTCCCCATATCTCTCTCTCTCTCTCTCTCTCTCTCTCTCTCTCTCTCTCTCTCTCTCTGTCTGTCTGTCTGTCTGTCTGTCTGTCTGTCTCAGAAATGGCTGAAGTGGGAATCGACAGCAGAAGATGATCCACAGCCAACACCCCCCTGCTGAAAAATGAAGTAAAAAAGGACGGGCGACCCGAGAAGCAGCTCAGGTGTGAATACTAACCTCTGGCATATTATTGTTGTCGATGGGTCCGTTGAGATCGGAGCGCTGCTGCTTCCTTGGCTGCTCCAAGCCGTTGCACATCTGCAAAAGAAGGAAAGGAACATGTGTACTTTTTTTCCCCATTCTGGGCACTGCTCAAGGGTTCAGGGCAGAGGAAACCCATGCCCACATCACACACGTGAACACACACAAAGCTGCCTTATACTGAACCAGTCCATCCAGGTCAGCATCCTCTACTTAGACTGGCGGCCGCTCTCTAGTCTCAGGCAGAGAGGTCTTTCACAGCACCTACGGGCTGGTCCTTTTTAACTGGAGATGCCGGGGACTGAACCTGGGACCTTCCGCATGCCGAGCAGAGGCTCTGCCACTGAGCCACAGCCCCTCTTTACAGCTCTCCAGAGTCTCAGGCAGAGGTCTTTCACATCACCTCCTGCCTGGTCCTTTGAACTGGAGATGTCAGGTACTGAACCTGGGACCTTCTGCATGCCGAGCAGAGGCTCTACCACTGAGCCACAGCCCTTCTTTACAGCTCTCCAGGATCTGAGGCAGAGGTCTTTCCCATCCCCTACCGCCTGGTCCTTTCAACTGGAGATGCCAGGGATTGAACCTGGGACCTGACTTACGGCGACCCCTTATCGGGTTTTCAATGCAAGGGACATTCAGAGGCGGTTTGCCTCTGGTATTCATTGGTGGTCTCCCTTCCAAAGACTAACCAGGGCCGACCCTGCTTAGCTTCTCAGATCTGCTGAGGACGGGCTAGCCCGGGCCTTCCAGGTCAAGGCAAGAGATGGTTTGCCGTTGCCTGCCTCTGCGTAGCAACCCTGGACTTCCTTGGTGGTCTCCCATCCAAGGACAAACCAAGGCTGACCCTGCTTAGCTTTCAAGATCTGATAAGAATGAGCTAGACCGGGCTATCCACATCAGAGGAAGAGGCTTTAGAGGTGGTTTGCCAATGCCTGTCTTTGTATACCACATTTAACGAAAAATCTATTCTATACCTCACAGTAGAGAATTATATAACTATATATTATATATCTCCCAGTAAAAAATAGGGGGTTATATTTGTACACAAATCAATTCCTTAAGCTTTCATATTCAAAGCTTGCTCTCATTCTTCTTCTGCCATACTTTTATATGCAATTTTAAATGGTTTCTCATTCTGTATTTTGAACCTCTTCTAAGTTTGTCTCCCACTTACATAATAGACGTTCCATCCCTTTCTCAGATTTGGAAATTGATCTGTTTCTCTTAGCTTCTGAGAACTGACCAGGTCAAGGCAAGAGATGTTTAGATGTGGTCTGCCATCACCTGCCTCTGCCTAGCGAACCTGGTATTCCTTGGAGGTCTCCCATCCGAGTACGAACCAGGGAGGACTCTGTGTCGCTCCCGAGAGCTGATGAGATCAGGCTAGCTTACACATAAGAATATAAGAGAAGCCATGTTGGATCTGGCCAGTGGCCCATCCAGTCCAACACTCTGTGTCACACAGTGGCCAAAACCCAGGTGCCGTCAGGAGGTCCACCAGCAAGCCAGAACTCCAGAAACCCTCCCACTGTTGCCTCCCAAGCACCAAGAAGACAGAGCATCACTGCCCCAACCATAAGAACATAAGGGAAGCCATGTTGGATGTGACCAATGGCCTATCCAGTCCAATACTCTGTCACACAATGGCTGAAACCCAGGGGCCATCAGGAGAAAAAAGAAATTGGATTTATACCCTGCCCTTCACTTGCAGTCACGGCGTGGCTTACAAACTCCTTTCCCTTCCCCTCCTCACAACAAACACCCTGTGAGGTAGGTGGGGCTGAGAGAGCTCTTTCCAGAACTGTCCTCGAGAGAACAGCTCTGACAGAACTATGGCTTGCCCAAGGTCATCCAGCAGCTGCAAGTGGAGGAGTGGGGAATCAAACCTGGTTCTCCCAGATTAGAGCCTGCACACTTAACCACTACAGCAGCAGGGCCAGAACTCCACAAGCCCTCCCACTGTTGCCTCCCCAAGCAACAAGAATACAGAGCATCACTGCCCCAGACATAAGAGCATAAGAGAAGCCATGCTGGATCAGGCCAATGGCCCATCCAGTCCAACACACTGTGTCACACAGTGGCCAAAAATACCAGGTGCCCTCAGGAGGTTCACCAGTGGGGCCAGAACTCCAGAAACCCTCCCACTGTTGCCCCTCAAGCACCAAGAGTACAGAGCATCACTGCCCCAGACATAAGAACATGAGAAGCCATGTTGCATATGGCCAATGACCCATCCAGTCCAACACTCCGTGTCACACAGTGGCCAAAAACCAGCGTTCCCTCTAAGCGGAGTTAGTGTGAGCTAGCTCACCATTTTTGAGCCTCCAGCTCACAGATTTTTGACTCAGCTCAGGAAAGATGGCTCCAGAGCAAACTAATGTAGGCAGTAGCCAAATTGGCCGCTCACAACTTTAATGCCAATAGCTCACAAAGTAGAATTTTTGCTCACAGGACTCCACAGCTTAGAGGGAACATTGGCCAAAACCCAGGGGCCAACGGGAGGTCCCCCAGCAGGGCCAGAACTCCAGAAGCCCTCCCACTGTTGCCCCCCCAAGCAACAAGAAGACAGAGCATCACTGCCCTAGACATCAGAAAATAAAGGAAGCCATGTTGGATCAGGCCAATGGCCCCTCCAGTCCAACACTGTGTGTCACACGGTGGCCAAACCCCAGGTACACCTTCCCATTCTCTTCCACTCTGCTCTGTCCATGGTCCTGATGACTGGCCTGCCCTTCCGCCCTCCCAACATTCACCACACGCTCACTGTTGCTGTTGCTAAGACTCCCCACAGACCCAAGGGGCTGTGCTCCCCCCCCCCACCCACAGGCCTCAAGCCCAAGCACAGTTTAAAGGGCAATTTCGACAGCCCCCCTGTCTCTTCGGCAGATGGCTGGAGAGGCGACGTGCTCGCCGCGTTCCCCAAAGAAACATTCCAGCAGAGAGAAATCTAATTACGTCGCGCTGTTAAGCTAATAAGGTGAAACGGGCCAGCGATGCGGAGCGAAACACATCGGAACGAGGGGGCCGCGGAGCAGGCCGGCGCCTTCTGCCGCCCAATGGCACGGATGTCATTTCGGAAAAAACCCGACCGGGTTTAAAGCAGAAAAGGTTTCGTGGACGTCTCAGGCCCACTGGAGAGGAAATACAGTGATTTGCAAGGAGAGGAGACAGTAGATCTATCAGCTCAGGATGCGAAACAGACAGGTTACCATTTTGGAGGGTTTCCCGCCCCCCTTCTCTTTAAAGGCTGTGTCAGATCTGGTTTGTTTTGCGGCTGGAAATGTTGGATATTGTAACTCTGCCTGCCAGAGGAAGTGGGACGATTGGTTAGATGTTGACCCTCTGCGGCCCTTTGCTTGTCTTCTGTTTCATCTTATATAGGACCAGGGGTCATTTCCTGCCGGAGCGCACAGGAGCGGAGCTCCGGCAGTAAAGAGCCCAGGGGGCAAGCACATGCAACAAGTCCCGTCCCCTGCTCCCAGCAGCCCGCAGTCACAGCAAGAAGCAGCCAGGTAAGTTGCAGAGCACCCACACCCCGGTCCAAAACAGTCCAGTGGCACCTTTAAGACCAAGTTTTATTCGGGTACAAGCTCTCCCTCCTCTGCGAGGACAGATCTGCACATTTACACGCACCCCCCCCCCAAGAGCTAGCAATCCAAAACAGTCCAGTGGAGCCTGAGCGGTGGGTGTTGCCTTCTGACACACTTCCGGTGATGTCAAGGGGTGTGACATATGCAAATGAGTTATTAGCATAATGCTAATATGCTAATGAGTTATGCTAATGAGCTCCTGCACCTCTTTTTCTACAAAATGACTATAATAGGACCTCTCTGACCTGAGCTTGGAGCTGTAGCAAGTTAACCTTTTTGAAGTTAATCTGTTCAGAATAAGTTAGATATCCCTACATGAATGCGTCAGATATGATGTGCTTCCGTTTTTGTGAGTATAATTTCTTTCCCTTGTTACCATCGGAGTCAGGTCATCTTTGTAATTTGTTTGAACAGCATTTCCCCCCCACTGCTGGACCTCCTGATGGCACCTGGTATTTTTGGCCACTGTGTGACAGAGTGTTGGACTGGATGGGCCACTAGCCTGATCCAACATTGGCTTCTCTTATGTTCTTATGTTCCTCTTAGCCAGGAAATGTGGAGGATTGAGGATACTGTGTACAGCTTCTCTGCTTCCAAGGCAAATTATTATTTTTTTTTACATTTAACCCAATCGAAATTTGATTCAAAAACGGGTGGGGGGGGGGAATCCATGAGGCAGGGTCGAACAAAATACCAGACTGATTGACACAGGGAGCTTCAAATGCCGAAATTAAAATGAGGCCGTGCCCTGAATACCAAGAACCTGACATCTGGAGAGGGCTTGCAAGAGTTCAAAATGCTTCACATGTATTATTCTGGTTGCAAATCTTTATAACAGCACTGAAAGGGAGGTTGGGTGGTTTTATCCAAAGCTTGTGGATACGGGATGAAAGCGGCCTGCCCCTGACTTTCTTGTTAGTTTGTGGCACACTCAGAAATCAATCTAGGGACTTCTGAATTTGTAGCACTGATTCCTAGCCGTCCACAACACCTGTTTCCAGAACAGGTGTGTGTGGACTGCAGTTTCGCTCTTGGAAGCCCGGACTTTCAAGGCGTTGGTGCTCTCACACACACGAAATAACCCCATTCCCTTTCAACGCATTCCGCAATTGGATTTTATTGCATGAAATGGCAAGATCCACTTGCAAATGGTCGTTGAAGTGGACGGAAACTGGATTATTTAGCCTGTGTGAAAGCCCTTTCTGCAGTTCTGGGGGCATCACTTCCAAAAGGATGTGGACAGAACGGAGCCGGTGCGGAGGAGAGCGACGAGGAGGATCGGGGCCCTGGAGACCAAGGAGCCCTGTGAGGATAGGCCGAGGGACTTCTTGGAAAGGTTCAGTCTGGAGAAGAGGTTGAGGGGGGACATGACGGCTCTCTTGAAGTATTGGAAGGGCTGTCCCTTGGGGGAGGGCAGGGAGCTGTTCCACTTGGCAGCAGAGGAGAGGACTCGCAAGAAGGGGTTGAAATTAAGGGCTGGAAGGTACCGGCTGGATATTACAAAAACCTTTTTGACAGTCAGAGTTGTGCAGCAGTGGAAGCTGCCTGTGCGCTCCCCCTCCCTGGCAGTCTTCAAGCAGCGTCTGGACAAACACTGGTCAGGGATGCTCTAGGGCCGATCCTGCACTGAGCAGGGGGTTGGACTAGATGGCCTCTACGGACCCTTCCAACTTTATGATTCTTAAAGAGGAGGCAATTGTGCGAAAAGGGCATGCTGGACCTCAGGAGCCAGAAAGGACTAAGTCCTTCCCGCACATCTTCGCCGCTGTTCCGCTGGCCGGCAAAACCAGATTTACACAAGATAGTGAAAAACCGCAGGACCGTGCAGAGCCCCAGAAGGATCAACTGTGACTGATTTGTCACAGTCACAGAATCCCTCCTCCTGGCACAGAATTCAGCTTGCTCAGCTGGAGAGTTTAATCTCCCCCCCAGCACACAGACCAATCATACCGCCCTGGTTTGATTCTCCCGTGCTTCAAGAGTTTGAACACGAACACATGAAGCTGCCTTGTACTGAAACAGGCCGGTTTGGTCCATCAAGGTCAGTATTGTCTGCTCGGACTGGCAGCCGCCCTCCAGGGAAGAAGAAGAAGAAGAAGAAGAAGAAGAAGAAGGAGGAGGAGGAGGAG
>NW_015171524.1:299325-303400 GCF_001447785.1 Gekko japonicus | reverse complement strand
GAGGAGGAGGAGGAGGAGGAGATTGGATTTATACCCCGTCCTTTACTCGGCGTCTCGGAGCAGCTTACCATTTCCTTTCCCTTCCCCTCCCCACAACAGGCACCCTGTGAGGTCGGTGGGTCCGAGAGAGCTCTTTCATGAGAGAACACAGCTCTGAAAGAACTTGTAAGTGACCCAAGGTCACACCAGAGGCCGCATGTAGTGGGGAATCAAACCCGGTTCTCCCAGGTTAGAGTCCGAGCTCCTAACCACTACGCCAAACTGGCTCCAGGGACGGAACACAGATCAGGAAATGGCCACAAGTCCCACTTTGCAGTGTTCAACTTGTGTGCTTGGTCTGTGACTTCCGGAACTTGGCAGCACCCTCGACGTGCAGAGCCGTTCGTCACGAAACACACAGCAGACACGTGTTTTAACAGGTGGCTGTTCTCCCCAGACTCCCCGAAGGGCTGTTTCGTAGGCATGATTCATCTTCATCAACAACAACAACAACACTTGTTCCCCACTATTTTAAAAATACTTACATTCTCTCACACGCCTTTTTTTTTTTTTTTTGCCGCACGCGGGAAACGTCATCGCTGTTCTCAGAGCAACAGAGAACCGTTACCGGCGTGTGCACTCTCTCTCGGCGCAAAGCCCCACGCCGACGAGCCGGCCATAAAACAGCTCCATTAGAAGCCGGCAATATGTTTCGCCTCCTCGGGCGCTCTTCTTCACTCTCCTGTTGTTTGTTCCAATCAAAAATTAACGACTCCGCTGAGAACGGGCCCCAAATGCAGTCAGCTACAGCTCTACATCTTAAAGGAAATTAATAGAAATGTATAGGATGGATGAAGGAGAGGTGTGGAGGAAAGAGAGACCAGTTGAATACAAATTTCCTTCTCTCACAAAACCATCTGACCTGGGAAGAAGAAGGAGGAGGAGGAGGAGGAGGAAGAGAAAGAGAAGAAGAGGAGAAGAGGAGGAGGAGGAAGAGGAGAAGAGGAGAAGAGGAGGAGGAGGAAGAGGAGAAGAGGAGGAGGAAGAGAAGGAAGAGAAGGAGAAGAGGAGGAGGAGGAAGAGAAGGAGAAGAAGAGGAGAAGAGGAGGAGGAAGAGGAGGAGAAGAAGAGGAGAAGAGGAGGAGGAAGAGAAGGAGAAGAAGAGGAGAAGAGGAGGAGGAAGAGAAGGAGAAGAAGAGGAGAAGAGGAGGAGGAAGAGAAGGAGAAGAAGAGGAGAAGAGGAGGAGGAAGAGAAGGAGAAGAAGAGGAGAAGAGGAGGAGGAAGAGAAGGAGAAGAAGAGGAGAAGAGGAGGAGGAAGAGAAGGAGAAGAAGAGGAGAAGAGGAGGAGGAAGAGGAGGAGAAGAAGAGGAGAAGAGGAGGAGGAAGAGGAGGAGAAGAAGAGGAGAAGAGGAGGAGGAAGAGGAGGAGAAGAAGAGGAGAAGAGGAGGAGGAAGAGAAGGAGAAGAAGAGGAGAAGAGGAGGAGGAAGAGAAGGAACAGGAGGAGAGGAGAGGAAGAGGGGGAGGAGGAGGAGGAGGAAGAGAAGGAAGAGAAGGAGAAGAGGAGGAGGAGAAGAAAAAGCAGAAGAAGAGGAGGAGGAGGAGGAGGAGGAGATTGGATTCATACCCCACCGTTCGCCTATGGGGTCGCTGTAAGTGAACTGTGACTTGACGGCATTTCCGCCACCATGATCACATAACCAGCTGTTTGCTACTGTGAACCTGGCATTGCTCAGAGGTTCAAGGTGCAAATCAGAAATGCAGCCCGAAGGGAATTCCAGAGATCAATGCCAGAAAAACCAGTATGATGTAGAAGTGAACCATCCTACTGATGGAGGAAAAAGGAGGAGGAGAAAGAGAAGAAGAAGAAATACCCTGCCCTTCAGTGCCCGGAGGAGTCTCAGAGCAGTTCACCATCTCCTTCCAGAGAGTCAGTTTGGTGTAGTGGTTAGGAGCGCGGAGTCTGATCTGGGAGAACCGGGTTTGATTCCCCACTCCTCCACTTGCAGCTGGCTGGTGTGACCTTGGGTCAGTCACAGCTCTCTCAGAGCTGTTCTCTCAAAAGCAGTTCTCGAAACAGCTCTCTCAGCCCCGCCTACCTCACAGGGTGCCTGCTGTGGGGAGGGGAAGGGAAAGGAGACTGTAAGCTGCTCTGAGACTCCGAGGGAAGGGCGGGGTATAAATCCAATCTTCTTCTCTTCTTCAAACTCAACCAGCCAAAGCTCTCTTGATATCTCAAAAAGGGGAGGGACAGACTTTTTTTTGATAATATGCAAATATATACATACTACTTTGGTTAACAGGTAACCAACAGTATTCTTTATTCGATGGACCGCCCTAGAGGAGAACAAAACCCTGAATGAATTCTGGACCATCGTACATGGTCCACCAACATGGCAAGCGGCAAGCCATGTGATTGGTATTTTATCAGCTATTTCCTAGAGGACACTATTTATAGCTACAATAAAGTCTATGCATGTTGGTGTGTCTCAGCACGCCTCGACATTAGGGGGTGCTACATCACTCTAACTGTGTATAGGTGTTATCTCTTTGAATGGGATGCCTCCCTTAGTCTTAACTTAGGAACTGTCCTCTGACCGCTCCTCTTACCCTCTCCCTTTGTCGTCTCACCCACTTCACATGGCTTTCCATGGAGACAGATGTCTCTGCAGGTCTCTCCTCCCTTTTTTTTTTGCGCAATATACTCCTTGGAAGATCTATTTACTGCGCTCAGAACCACATTTCTATCACTGGGCGAGACTCTGCTATATTAACCAAACCTCCCAATAACGGAAAGTTCCAAAGGTTTAATAATCTCACTCTATCGACGACCAGCCTTTTGATCCGACAATCCAATGCTAACTAGATTTATGGCTTTGTTTGGTATCGATTCTGCCATGTATGAGTGGAAGATCTATTGTCAGGATTAAACTTTACTGTTGGGGTACCCTCGCTGACCTTTCTTTATTTTTAAAAACCCACCCTTATTATCCACTTTTGACGCTGTGGGAAATGTGACGAGGCATCGGAAAGAGAGATTTTAAGTCTTTGCCAAAGGAGTGCTCTTTAGAGGAAGATCCGTCTTGTCTTAGAAAGAAAATATTGTTCAGAAGATTTTGAAAACATGGAAGCGAGCCGGTCGATATCCTCACATATGGACTGAAGTCACAATAGCTGCGAAAAGGAAATTCCTGAACATCTTGAACACACAGAAAGACCTGAAGTTGCCTTACACTGAATCAAACAATAGGCCCATCAAGGTCAGTCTTGTCTATTCAGACTGACAGTGATTCTCCAGGGTCTCCGGCGGAGGTCTTTCACAACATCTCCTCACTGTTCAACTGGAGATGCCGGGGATTGAACCTGGGACCTTCTGCATGCCAAGCAGAGGCTCCACCACTGAGCCAGTGTTTTCTCTAAGCTGAGTTAGTGTGAGCCGGATCAGTTTTTTAGCCTCCCGAGCTAGAGAATCAGAATTTATGCAGCAGCCAAATAGCTCGCTCGCAACATTAATGCCAGTCGCTCACAAAGTAGGATTTTTGCTCACAAGACTCCACAGCTTAGAGGGAGCACTGGTCCCTCACTAAAGTTCTATCCTGGCAGAGTAAATAAAATTGGCTTGCAATTTTCTTTATTCACCCGGCTCGCAATTCTATTTACTGACTCCAAACTGCTTCAGAGAGCGCCACTTACCGCGTAAATAAAAATCAAAACTAGAGTAATTTCCGACAGATAAAAATAAAACCCACTCGGATGTCACAAGATGGAAACACAGCAGCAGATAAACCGGCGAAGGTCAGCTTCGGAAGTCCGGGACAAACACAAGGGAGTCAACCGGCAGAAACTAGAAAAGCCCCCCCCGGGGGAAGGAAGGCCACAATTCCGGGGGGGGGCACATCTTAGGGTTGCCAAGTCGTTTTCGCCCTGCGGCGGGGGGCTCCCGGACAGCGTCTGTTGCGCGTGCACGCACCGCATGCACGTCACCTGGAGGTGACGTAATGACCCTGGGCACGCTGGGGGTGGGGCCACAGCCATCTGAGGGGGAAACATAGAGTTTTCCCCTCAGATGGCTGTGGCCTCGCCCCCAGCGTGCCCGG
>NW_015171524.1:273810-298941 GCF_001447785.1 Gekko japonicus | reverse complement strand
CACCAATAACCTTCCTGGGCCCGCCAAGCCATGCTCCCTCTAGGCTGTGGAGTCTTGTGAGCAGAAATCCTACTTTGTGAGCTGCTGGCATTCAAGCTGTGAGCAAACATTAAAGCGGGCATTAAAGTTGTGCGCGAGCCAGTTCGGTGTAGTGGTTAACTGTGCGGACTCTAATCTGGGAGAACCCGGGTTTGAGTCCCCGTTCCTCCCCTTGCAGCTGCTGGATGACCTTGGGTCAGTCACAAGTTCTGTCAGAGCTGTTCTCTCACGATCAGTCCTGGGGGGGGGAAGGAGTTTGTAAGCCGCTCTGAGACTCCAAGTGAAGGGCGGGTATAAATCCAATCTCCTCCTCCTCCTCCTTTTCTTCTTCTGCATAAATTAGTTTGCTCTGGAGCCGTCCTTCCTGAGCGAAGACAAAAATGTGTGAACCGGAGGCTAAGAAAGCTGTGAGCTGCCTCACACTCACTCAGCTTAGAGGGAACACTGCCGCCAAGCAATGTTCCCTCTAAGCTGTGGAGTCCTGTGAGCAGAAATTTTACTTTGTGAGCTACTGGCATTAAAGTTGTGAGCAGGTAGTTTGGCTGCTGCATAAAATTAGTTTGCTCTGGAGCCATCTTTCCTGAGCTAAGACAAAAATGTGTGAGCTGGAGGCTAAAAAACTGTGAGCTAGCTCACACTGACTCAGCTTAGAGGGAACACTGCCGCCAAGTGCTTTTAGAAAGTGAGCGAGGAGAGGTGGGGCTTTGGCCCAGCAGGGCTCCTGATTGGCTCTGCATCCTGTCAAACAGAGCTTCTGTCCTGAAGAGTGACTATTAGAATTCATATATAACCTTGCTCCGTGGGATTTTGTGGTTGGCTCCACCTGCAGCGGCCATTCTGGGGTTCAGCCCACCTCCCTGTGTCAAAATTCCAAAGGCGCCTGCAGGCTGAAAAATACTGAGGACCCCTGTACGAGAGATTCTTGCCCAATGCTCTGGGCGCAGACGGTTTTAAAGGTCAAAAACTGCTACAAAGATATTGTACAATGAATGGGGAAAGCCAGTGTGGGGTCATGGTCGCAACTGAGGACAAAAGGCAGAGAGACTCAGGTTCAAATCGCAACGTGGCCATGACGCTTCCCGGATCTTAGTCCAGCACAATAACCACAACACACTGGCTCTCAGTAAAGCAGGTGCTCTGCCACGGAACCAGATCTAGTCCCAAAGGGTAGCCCCACGTGGAAGCAATTACAGTAGTCTAACCGGAACATCACTCAGGCCTTAAGAACATAAGAACATAAGAGATGCCAATGTTGGATCAGGCCAAAGGCCCATCCAGTCCAACACTCTGTATCTCACAGTGGCCAGAAATACCAGGTGCCATCAGGAGGTCCACCAGTGGGGCCAGGACATTAGAAGCCCTCCCACTGTTGACCCCCCCAAGCACCAAGATGACAGAGCATCACTTGCCCCAGAGTCCCTATCTATACCTTGTGCTCCTCCACATGTAGCCAGCTGGTGTGGCCTTGGGTCAGTCACAAGTTCTCTCAGAGCTGTTCTCTCAAGGGCAGCTCTGGAAAGCACTCTCTCAGCCCCGCCTACCTCACACAGGGTGTCTGTCGTGAGGAGGGAAAGGAGATTGTAAACCGCTCTGAGACTCTGTGAAGGGCGAAATATAAATCTAATCTCCTCCTCCTCCTCCTCTTCTTCTTCAAAATAAACCATTTGTTGAAGCCCGTGCCCTTACTGACTTTTAAGATGATCGACTTTTAAAATTCAAATAACTGGGGCGCATTTTCCATGATTTAAATCTTTTCTTTAATCTTCCTTTTCTTTATATTTATATCCCACCTTTCCTCGTGGGCTCACAGCAGCTTATGAGGTACAAGATTTCAAAGCAGTCGGAGAACAAGATTCGAGTCCAGCAGCACCTTATAGACCAGTGAGATCTTTTGGAGCTTTCGAGAATCAGAGCTCCCTTCATCAGATACAAGTGGAATGGAGATTTCTTATATCTTATACCCTTATTTCTAAGACAGAAGGTGGGCGGGATGTTACAAAGGAGGAACTCCAGATGCAAAGGTAGAACACATGAAGATTTCAAAGCGTGTCTCAAAAGCATGGTTAGAATTCCAAGAAGGTCAGTCTAAAAGACTGTGTATTTTTCCCAGGAGAATCACAGAAACACACATATCAAAAGAGAACACAACCATGATGACCTAACTAATTAACAATTCTTTTTATGTTCAAATGAACAGTGCATTACATATAACGTGTGAAAAAATGGTATTGCAGACTCGTTTCTTCTTATCTACAGTCCAAAACCTTTAAAGGATTCAATAACGGGAACTTCAGTCCTTCTGTGTAGAGAGTTCATCAAAACAGGAAGAGTCTTTTTAGGGAGGAAAACATTTCACACCTCATTAGTGTATCCTAATTAAAGGAACATCAAGTCCTGCTGACACAGAAGCCAGCGTGAAGGACACAGATGCCAGCGTGAAGGCCGCGTTTCAGGACATTTTTCTTTAGAATCTTTTCCCCCAAAGCAGGCAAAAAGCGTGTTCCAAAGATTTTTCAAGGATTTTTCCAAAGCAGGAGGCCAGACCGAATTTTGCAAATTAATAGCCGGAATTTAAACATGAAGACTGCTCTGACATATCGCCCTTCCCGGCACTGTATTACAAGTTTGTAACACAATTTTTCACATGTTATATGTAATGCACTGTTCATTTAAATATAAAAAAGAATTGTTAATTAGTTAGGTTATCACGATTGTTCTCTTTTGATATATGCATATTTACCCCCATCCTCTCCCCAACCTTTCATTTATTTATTTATTTATTTATTTATGGCATTCTGAAATCTCTTTCCTAGAAATTTGTGACGCCTCGTTGCTATTCGCGTAGTGAAAATTCATTTTGCCTCCGCTGGGCAGAGATTCAGGGGAATGTTTTTGAAAAAGGCATCAAAATGCAATCACAGCCGTAATAATCTTCTTAATCAGCACGGTTTCCTATGACCGGCGCGAATGAGGATTTACTTCATTAGTTGGTATTCACCCGATGATCCCTGCAAGAAGCCTGAAAACCCATAGCCGGAAGATCAAACCCGACACGATCACATCGGTCGGTGTTGTAATTTTAAGTTGAAAGCGGTCATGGGGAGGTGGGCTAAACCCTTTCCCTTCACATCATTTCCCTAATCTGAAATGGACCTTAATCCCTATACTGCTACTAGGCCCACGAAGGAAAATCGTAGGGCTTTTCCACATACTCATTTTCCTCTGTTGTAGATTCCTGTTTCTTTGGGGGGGGTTTCCTGTTCTGCACGTGTTCTGCTCCCTCTAGTGGTTGATTCAATATTACACCAGTGTACGTCCCGCATATCTCCCTGCAGAATTAGACGACAGGTTTTTATACCACAGAGTGGTCCTTGGGTACACCCAGGGGTCTATTGGGTGTAATTAAAAGATGAGAGTGGTCTTGGGGTAGACCAGAGGTGCCAATCCAGTGTGCATTAGAGTTGGGGGCAAGTTGGAACGGAGTGGCAAAACCGGAAATGCATTAGAGTTGGAGGCAAGTTGGAACGGAGTGGCAAAACTCGAAATGCATTAGAGTTGGAACGGAGTGGCAAAACTTGAAATGCATTAGAGTTGGAGGCAAGTTGGAACGGAGTGGCAAAACTCAAAAAGCATTAGAGTTGGAGGCAAGTTGGAACGGAGTGGCAAAACTCAAAAAGCATTAGAGTTGGAGACAAGTTGGAACGGGGTGGCAAAACTCAAAATGCATTAGAGTTGGAGTGGAGTGGCAAAACTCAAAATGCATTAGAGTTGGAGGCAAGTTGGAACGGAGTGGCAAAACTCGAAATGCATTAGAGTTGGAGGCAAGTTGGAACGGAGTGGCAAAAATCAAATGCATTAGAGTTGGAGGCAAGTTGGAACGGAGTGGCAAAACTCAAAATGCATTAGAGTTGGGGGCAAGTTGGAACGGAGTGGCAAAACTCGAAATGCATTAGAATTGGAGGCAAGTTGGAACGGAGTGGCAAAACTCAAAAAGCATTAGAGTTGGAGGCAAGTTGGAACGGAGTGGCAAAACTCAAAAAGCATTAGAGTTGGAGACAAGTTGGAACGGGGTGGCAAAACTCAAAATGCATTAGAGTTGGAATGGAGTGGCAAAACTCAAAATGCATTAGAGTTGGAGGCAAGTTGGAACGGAGTGGCAAAACTCAAAATGCATTAGAGTTGGAGGCAAGTTGGAACGGAGTGGCAAAACTCAAAATGCATTAGAGTTGGAGACAAGTTGGAACGGGGTGGCAAAACTCGAAATGCATTAGAGTTGGAGACACTTTTGTTGCAACTTAGAAAACAGTATATAAGGAGCCTCATACCTCTGCACCCTGACTCCTTCCTTTGTAAAACTCTCCCACCTTCAGAGTGGAATATAAACACTCCGGGATCCCCGTTCCTACTTGTATCTGAAAAAGGGAGCGTTGACTCTTGAAAGCTCATTCCCAGAAAAACTCGTTGGTCTCTAAGGTGCTATGGGAGTCAAATTTTCCTGTTTTACTGGAAACCAACACGGCTTCCCTCTGAAACTTAAATCAAGGCAGCATCGGCACACTGGATTGGCACCTCTGGTCTACCCCAAGACCACTCTCATCTTTTAATTACACCCAACAGTGGTCACATCAGGCAGTCTCCCCCCCCCCAATCACGTTCAAGTAATAATCCCCTTCACAGTGCTGAGTCAGATCAGCTAAAAAACCGGCTGTGCTTCTTCAACTAGGGAACAAAAGACCTTCAGAGAACATATTACCCAGTTCCAAAATGCCTACCCAGTGGACCGTACAGGGCACCAATCGTTCTACCCCAAAAATCCCTGAACAAGGACCGGAACAAGGACCACTTTGCCTTTATCAGTTTTTCCAGCCTCCAACTCCAGAGTTGTTAAGAACTCTTTTTACCTTTGGTTGCTGGACATGCGAACAGGACTGAGCTGAATGTGGGTATTGGCACGTAAGATGATGATGTCAAAAAGGCCATTCTCCTAGGCTCAAGGGGCACTTGTGAAGCTTTCTTGTAAGTGAAAAGGGTGCAGACGGTAATGTAGACCTGGAAGATACCCCTAAGGGTCATCTAGTCCAGCCCTCTGCACAATGCAGGAAATTCACGGCTACCTCCTCCCCCACTCCTCCGCTGACCCCTGATTTATGCCCAGATTCCCTGAGCTTTACATTATCCTCCCTCTGAAAATCACAGTGCTATCTCTCCGGGGATTCTCGCACCAGTTGGAACAGGTTGGGCACTTTTCTGGACAATCTGACACTGACGCACCCTGCAGTTTGGTGTAGTGGTTAAGTGCACGGACGCTAATCTGGGAGAACTGGGTTTGATTCCCCACTCCTCCCCTTGCAGCTGCTGGATGGCCTTGGGCAAGCCACAGTTCTGTCAGAGCTGTTATCTCAAGGACAGTTCTTGAAAGGGCTCTCTCAGCCCCACCTACCTCACAGGGTGTCTGTTGTGGGGAGGGGAAGGGGTCTGTAAGCCACTCTGAGACTCCGAGTGAAGGGCGGGGTAGAAATCCAATTTCTTCTTCTTCTTCAGTTCCCTAGTGATTACGTGGGGGACAATGCTAGATATGGGGCGAGGGATGAGAGTCTGCTGGGCTCCAAACTTTGGAGAGGAGATGTGGATGGGGATCTCCCTTTTCTCTATAGGCAGCAGTCTAAAGACAATAAGGTTAACTTAGCGGGAGTCAGGTTAGCCAACTTTCCCGGCGAGAGGGTCCAGTTCCCCTTAATGGCTAAGAGGGGTTGGATGACCAGAGGGGAAATATACTTTCCATTCTGTTCATGCACTCGTTTCACAATCCATTTGGGGCTGGGTGAAGAGTTTTAAGGTGCGATAATTTTATGGGGGTTATTATCTCCCCCTTCAGTTAGGGGAGGGTGTCCCCCAGATTGGGGAATTTCACATTACCCAGTTTCACCCAGTTTCAAGCCGGTAATCTTCCGTTTTGAAGTGAACCGGTACAGGGCTGCCATTTCACACATGGCTTGCCCCTACCGGAAATGAGCCGGATCAGAAGCGGTTTGGCATTTCAGACTTGCACCGCTTTGTTTTCCCACCATTTTCTTCCCGCGCGGGTGATCGGTTTTTTTTTAACGTTCGATTTATAGCGTTATAGCTATACAACGCTATACCGGAACTCCAAACGATCGCAATAGCGATCCCATTGAAGTTTGAAGTTCCGGTATAGCGTTATAGCAATATAACACTATAAATAAAAAGGTAAAAAAAAACGAACGTTAAAAAAAAAAAAAGCCCGCGCAGGCGAAAAAAGGAGGGAAAAAAGCGTAACAGAACCGGGAGAGGGAACTGAAGACTACTTGGAAGTGGTTGACAGGTAAAACGCTTCAGTCCTGGTTCCTAAATGGGACAGAAGCTTTTGTGTATGAAATGGCAGTTACATTCCGGTAGGGAACCGATTCTCAAACGGGTTCTGTCTGAAATGACAGACCAGAACCCGTTTGAGAACCGGTTCCCTACCGGGAGATATCGCCTGTCTGAAATTCCCCGTTGTCTGCCCACAGGCCCGTAGCCAGGATATTGTGGCTTGTGGGGCAACTTTTTTTCTGGTGGGGTTGCCATTATTTGCCATAATGAAGGGGGTCAAACAATGGGGACCCTGAGCATATATGATACACTGAAATACAAAACGCGAGGGTAGACCATCAAAAAATTCACAAGTCACCAGTAGACATCAGTCTATTGCAACGTAAGTACAGTAAATCCATTAATAAAGTAGAATTGGTGGTCACGATTCAAAAACACAAGTTGCAATATAACAAACTGACAAGAAACGGTATGGCAATTCAAAAAGAATCCGACAAGAGACTCCTCTATATCCTTTCAGTATACTAGGCAGAGGATGTAGAACGTCCTTCCTAGGTATGCCAGACGTTTCAAAGCGTTCGTCCTCAGTTATATGGCTGAAAAATGGAACCTGATCTCCACAATAATCTAGGCACAGTTCATGTCTCCAATGGAATGCTTTGAAACGTCTGGCATACCTAGGAAGGATGTTCTACTGGACATCCTCTGCCTTGTTTGAGGACTTTGAGCTGTTTTGGACACTATTACACTGAACTGCAGGCTGTGGAAGGTCGGTAGTTCAGCAGTTCGAGACCCGAGTGTGCCGCATGACGGAGTGAGCTCCCGTCTCTAGTTCCAGCTCCTGCCCAACCTAGCAGTTCGAAAGCAAGAAACTGCAAGTAGATAAATAGGTACCACTTCAGTGGGAAGGTAACAGGGTTCCGTGCGCCTTGGTGTTTAGTCATGCCGGCCACATGGCCACGGAAACGTCTTTGGACAGCGCTGGCTCTTCGGCTTTGAAACTGAGATGAGCACCGCAACCCTAGAGTCGGATTCGACTGGCTTTCGAGCAAGGGAACCTTTACCTTTACACTGAAAGGATATAGAGGAGTCTCTTGTCGGATTCTTTTTTCTATTATTGAATTGTCATATCTTTTCTTGACAGTTTTTTGTATTGCATCTGTATATAATGAAGGGGGTGGCCTGCACCCCTGTTCCTCCCTCCTGCAAGATTCAAAGGGCCCTTCAGCTGATTGGTGGGGAGCACATGGATCAGCCGGAGGGCCCTTTAAATCTCGCAGGGGGAGGGAGAGGGGTACATGCCATCTCCCACTTCTTCTCAAAAGCATTTAAAGGATCCATTTAAAAGCTTTTGGGAAGAAGCAGGGGGGGGCTTTAAGGAATGGGGCTGGCCTTTAAAGCAAGAGGGCAAAGCCCTCAACATTCCCACTGTATCTACTGGGCCAGTCTGCCGCATCAGGTCTATCGGACCTCCGGCAGAGTTGTATAGAAGTATGATTAAGTATTATCAGGGCTCTTTTTGTAGAAAAAGCCCAGCAGGAACTCATTAGCATAATAGGCCACACCCAACAGCAGGAACTCATTAGCATATTGGGTCATACCCCTGACAGCACAGCTCATTAGCACATTAGGCTGCACCCCCATGTTACCAGAAGTGTGGTCATCCAGCCACACCCACCTTTTGCTTCTTATTCTGTTTACCTTGTTTGTTGTCAAAACCCAGGGCCTTTTTTTGTAGCAGGAACTCCTTTGCATATTAGGCCACACACCCCTAATATAGCCAATCCTAATGAGTTTCTGCTATTGGGTGTGGCCTGTTATGCTAATGAGTTCCTGCTGGGCGTGGCCAACTTGGGAGCCAGCCGGAACTCCGTTCCTGCCCCAAACTAGCCCTGAGTATTATTATCCGCCACTGATGCTCAAAGGGGGCAGCCTAATATAGTGGTGGGAAGTTAAAACAGCGCCTTTTAGTAAAAAGAAGAAGAATCAGTTGCTTACCTGTTCCTGCGGCCATGTCTGCCTTTCCTCTGGAGTTCTCGACTTGGTTTTGAAGCCTCGGGGAATATCTCCGACTTGTTTTGAGGCCGGGGGGATGTTCAAGGACTTGGGCCTCCCCTGATGCCTGTTGGCGGTATGGCTCGAGTCTCCTTTTTGACAAGTCTCTGCATAGTCATTTGGCACACTCTCAGTCCCAGCATGCTCTGGGCTCATTTCCGAGGCGCTGTTGATGCTGCTCATGCTCATGCTCATCTTGATCTCGGCGACAATCTGGTCGATGTCTTCTTCCTGCTCTTCCAGCTCCACCTCGTCTTTCCTGGAACGGTATGGAGACATCCCATGGGCGTTCCCGTTGGCTTCCGGCGAGTAATAGCCCGGGTAGGTTTCTTCGCCCGGATGGCAATACTGTAGGCTTTCGTCTTGGTCTTGGATTTCCAGAGACGCCACCTCACCTTCCAGAAGCTGAACGCAACTATCATGGTAGACCACCTCTTCCGTAGCCTCGCTTTCGTCCTGGCGCTGAATTTTCGTTTCCGCCCATTCCTCTTCCTCGATGGCTTCTTGACACTCATCGGTCTCCACTTGATGCTCCTCGTGAGGAATATACTCCTCTCCATTGCAGTCCATTCCTTCCAGGTAACTGTCATCCTCGGGGCAGTACCGAATGTAGTAAGTTATGCCCTCCTCTTCCTCAGGGAGGCCTTCGTCATAATCTTCCTCTTCAGAAGTGTTGTTGACGTAGTCCGAGCTGGAATCACCGTCAGCACTGTTATCGTTGCACTCGTGTTCTGCCAACGTGGGGCTGCCTTGCCCGACGGGCACCGCCTCGTTCTCATTCTCCGTGTATTCCTCCACCGGCAGATGATCCTCCTCATTGTCAGTGTCCCTGCCGTGCGCCGAAGCGGGGCAAACTCTTGTCCGGGGATCCAGCATGCTGGCTGTACCACTTTGACATTTCCTGTTTGCCATGGTTGACTTCTTATACGACAATCATTTCTAAGCAATCGCTGTAGGGAAGAGTCAACAACGACAAAAATTACCGAAAGGTCAGCAAAAGGAATCGCAGCAATACTACAAGGGAACGCTGAAAATTGACATTTTTAATTTGTCGAGGGGGGGACGACAAGGTTTCAGAAACGATCTCGTCAAAAACAAGGCGAGCTAGCATGACAGATTTGAAGAATGACACATCCCTACCATTTTGAAATGTCACTAAATAATCCCGTCTGCAGCAAGGTCCTTTGAAACAGTAGGGTATAGTACCGCTAGAATCAAGTCCAGTTGCCCCTTAGAGAATGACAAGAATTTCAGAGGAGGAGCTTTTTGAGAGTCAAATGGTATCGGTATCTGACAAAGGGGGTTCTGACTCTAATGAAGCAGCCTTCTAGGTCAATATTGTCTACTCAGACTGGCAGCTGCTCCCCAGGGTCTCCGGTAGAGGTCTTTCACATCACCTACCACCTGATCATTTTAGCTGCGGATGCCAAGGATTGAACCTGGGACCTTCTGCGCACCAAGTAGAGAAGAAGAAGAAGAAGAAGAGGCTGGATTTCTACTCCGCCCTTCACTACCCAAAGGAGTCTCAGAACAGCTTACAAACGCCTTTCTCCTCCCCTCCCCACAACAGACACCCTGTGAAGTAGGTGGGGCTGAGAGAGCTCTTTCGAGGACTGTTCTGGAGAGAACAGCTCTGAGAGAACTTGTCACTGGCCCAAGGTCACACCAGTAGCTGCATGTGGAGGAGTGGGGACTCAAACCCGGTTCTCCCAGATTAGAGTCCATGCTTCTAACCACTTCCACCGAGCCACAGCCCTTCCCATCTCTCCAAAGCTTACACCCCCCAAACTAGTTGGTCTCTAAGGAGCTACTGGATTCAACTATAGTTCCTCTAATGCAGGGGTGGCCAAAACTGTAGCTCGGGAGCCGCATGTGGCTCATTCACACCTATTGTGTGGCTCCCAGCAAGGCGGCTGGGGAAGCCAAAAAGCATTAGGAAACAAATATCATCGGACAAATAATGTTATCATTTCTGGCAGTCTCGTTTAAATGTTAATAAAAAGACAAATCTGCATATTTCCCAGTAAAAAACGTGTAATATTTATTCATGTATTGCAGCTCTCAAACATCTGCCATTTATTCTATGTGGCTCTTACTTTAAACAAGTTTGGCCACCCCCGCTCTGGGGTGTGGCTCCCTCTGGAAGTAGGCGATAGTTATTCTCAGGAGTCATTTCCTGCAGGAGCGCAGAGGAGCGGAGCTCTGGCCGTAAAGAGCCCAGGGGGTGGGCACATGCAACAAGCCCCACCCCCTGCTCCCAGCAGTCCTCAGTCAGAGCAAAAAGCAGCCAGGTAAGTTGCAGAGCACCCCCCTGCCCAAACAGTCCAGTGGCACCTTTAAGACCACGTTTTATTCAGGTACAAGCTCTCCCTCCTCTGTGAGGAAAGATCTGCACGTTCCACCCCCCCCCCCAATAGCTAGCAATCCAAAACAGTCCAGTGGAGCCTGAGTGGTGGGTGTTGCCTTCTGACACACTTCCGGTGATGTCCGGGGGGTGTCATACGCAAATAAGTTATGCTAATGAGTTATGCTAATGAGCTCCTGCACCTCTTTTTCTACGAAATGACCCCTGGTTATTCTCAAACTATATTCTGGGATTTCTTAGGAGCTATCAGGTGTTAGAAGACCCTGATGCTGGGAAAGACTGAAGGTCAAAGAAGACGGGGACGGCAAAGGATGAGATGGTTAGACAGCGTCATAGATGCAACGAACATGAAATTGAGCACACTTCAGAGGACGGCGGAAGACCGGAAGGCCTGGCGGGAGCTGATCCATGGGGTCGCGAAGAGTCGGACTCGACTGTGCGACTGAACAACAACAACAAATCAGGTGTTCCTCAGTGTTATGATCAGGAATGGTGGGATCGCATTGCTGGAAGCCAGCTCTCCTTCCATTACCAACGTTCCCAGAGATAAGTAGTCCTAGATATGTTGTCAGGTCAACCCTACTTAGGGCTGCGGTGGCTCAAGTGGTCAAGACGCTGAGCGGCAGACCGGAAGGTCGGTAGTTCGGCAGTTCGAGACCCGAGTGCCACGTGACAGAGTGAGCTCCTGTCTCTGGCCCCAGCTCCTGCCAACCCAGCAGTTCGAAAGCAAGAAATTGCAAGTGGGAAGGTAACACTATTCTGTGCGCCTTGTCGTTTAGCTGACCACGGAAACGTCTTCGGACAGCGCTGGCTCTTCGGCTTGGAAACGGAGATGAGCACTGCCCCCCTAGAGTCGGGTTCGACTGGCTTTCGAGCAAGGGGAACCTTTTACCTTTACAACCCTACTTGACCTTGCCATGATGCTGTGTGACCCGAACGTGAGTTCTGGGAGACTTCCTCAGTGTGCTGCTCTACCACAGGCCAGAGTTCGGACGACCAGCCCAAGTGGAAAGCATTCCCAACACAGAGAACGCTTACCACGTACCTCATGGAGGAAGAAGATGAGGCTACACTGGTAGGCAGGAGAAAAGAGGAACAACGTGTACCAGGTGTTCAAGACGGGAGCCAGAGAGGTTTCCCTGAAAGATCCCCTCACGAAGCATAGAGCAAAATGCGTAGGGATCTAGAAGACCTCATAAAACTGGCTCAACCTTGCACCTTGTTCCCCTTTCCTCCTACGTACCTCACGGGATCATCATCAACTTAATTCCATAAACCAGGAGCCCAAATGACCACAAGATGGAGAGGAGATGTAGCTCAGTGGTAGAGCCTCTGCTTGGCATGCAGAAGGTCCCAGGTTCAATCCCCGGCATCTCTAGTTAAAGGAACCAGGCAGTTGGTGATGGGAAAGACCTCAACCTTAGACGGTGGCTCAGTGGTAGAGCCTCTGCTTGGCATGCAGAAGGTCCCAGGTTCAATCCCCGCCATCCCCAGTTAAAGGGACCAGGCAGCAGGTGATGGGGAAGACCTCAGCCGGAGACCCTGGAGAACCACTGTTCTGAGTAGATGATACGGCCGTTGACAGATTCACTATAAGGCAGCTTTGTATGTTCAAGACGAATCAATTTCTATAGCTGAAATCCTGTGGCTACGGTAAAAGAGGAATACCTGCACCTGCTCCAATGAGATGCAGATTTATGACTTCTGAAGCTGATAAGCGGTTTGTAGCTAGGTAAGATTTCCTAACTCGGCCAATTTCCATACATATATTTCATTATTACATGCCCTTGCCCGTCCCCCTCGCTTGTTATGAATGATGCATTGCCGAAAGCTGGTAGAATAGATTAAATCTGCTAAGCCGGTTGACCTCCGGCTCGTCCGCTAACCTCTCTATATACAAAAACACATAACCCATATGGTTTAAAAAAAAAATAAGGCGGAAAGATGCTTCCCTTCAGTACTGCAAAGAACAACAGCGGAATGGGATAAGAAAGATTGTATGAACTTGGATCTCGGAGCTCCTAAAACACTAATTATGAGGTTGTGGGAATCTGAGTTTTTCAAGACTGGAAATACAGCCCTGGACTGTTTTTCTTCTATCTGCCATTTATGGAATAGACAGGCTGTATGATATCAAGAAGAAGATATTGGATTTCTACCCTGCCCTTCACTACCCAAGGGAGTCTCAGAGTGGCTTGCAAACTCCTTTCCCTTCCCCTCCCCACAACAGACACCCTGTGGGGTAGGTGGGGCTGAGAGAGCTCTTTCGAGGACTGCCCTTGAGAGGAGGAAGAGGAGGAGAAGGAGAAGAAGAGGAGATTGGATTTATACCTCGCAGTGGCTTCCTATTTCCTTTCCCTTCCCCTCCCCACAACAGACACCCTGTGAGGTAGGCGGGGCTGAGGGAGCCCACTCAAGGACTGCCCTTGAGAGAACAGCTCTGAGAGAACTTGTGACTGACCCAAGGTCACACCAGCATCTGCATGTGGAGGAGTGGGGAATCAAACCCGGTACTCCCAGTTTAGAGTCACCGCTCCTAACCACGACACCAAACTGGCTCTCCAAGTTAATGGCACCTCAGGAAACGAATACCACACATGAAAAGCAGGCAAAACTAAGAGGGTGGGTGAAAAGCAAAGGAGATTCAGTCAAGGAGGAGGAGAAAAAGAGGGGAATGGTGGGGACATGAAGAAAAAGAAGTTATTGGGTTCATGCCCCGCCCTTCACTACTCAAAGGAGTCTCAGAGTGGCTTACTATTTCCTTTCCCTTCCCCTCCCCACAACAGACACCCTGTGAGGTAGGCGGGGCTGAGGGAGCCCACTCAAGGACTGCCCTTGAGAGAACAGCTCTGAGAGAACTTGTGACTGACCCAAGGTCACACCAGCATCTGCATGTGGAGGAGTGGGGAATCAAACCCGGTTCTCCCATACTAGAGTCTGCGCTCTTAACCACCACACCAAACTGGCTCTCAATGACACCAACCATTGGAAAACACAAAGGAAGAAGTCGCTTCCCTGAGGAAGTACAGCAATGGCCAATTGTCAGAGATGCCAAAGACACTTACTGTGGTTTTATTTGGGATGGGAGGAGGGAGGAATTCAATGTTACAAGATACCTGCCGCTCCTCAGAGCACTTCCCTCACTCCTTCCGTAATTAGATCCAGGCGGTCAGCCGTGTTGATGTGGGGCAGTAGAACGAATTTAGAGTCCAGCGGGCTCGAGCGGGGCACCTTTAAGATCAGCAAAGGTTCATTGGAGGTATGAGCTTCCGTGTGCAAGGCACACTTTCCCAAATACACTGGAATGGAAGGTAAGGCTCAAACTTACAGACAGGGGCTGGACAGCAAATTAACGTATCACAGTGAAAATGTTTAAAGATATGCGAAGACACCAAAAAAACTGAATAAGAAGCTAAGGTTATAAGGTCAACAGCTGTAAAGCAATAAATATGTCAAAATAAGGTAGCTTGGTGCAGTGGTTAAGTGCGCGGACTCTAATCTGGGAGAACCGGGTTTGATTCCCCACTCCTCCACTTGCACCTGCTGGATGACCTTGGGCAAGCCGTAGTTCTGACAAGAGCTGTTCATCCGCCCACCCTACTTTTCTAGGCTCGTTGTCTTCAGCCACAGTGGGCTTTGCTCCCTAGTAACTACATATTGTGATAGTGAATTCCATAAATTAATTATGTGTACTGTGAAGCACTTCCTATTGTCCATCCTAAATCTACTGCCTATTAGTTTACCCAGAGTTCCACTATTAAACAAAAAAGATGAAAAAGTCCCAACAATTCATTTCCCTTATACCATACATAATTTTATAAATCTGTCATGACACTGTTTTATAATTTTTTCAGATGGACAACATTGTTGTTTGGTACAATGTCTTGATGATTCTGTAGAATAAATTTAGAGTCCAGTGGCACCTTTAAGACCAACAAAGTTTTATTCAAGGTATGAGCTTTCATGTGCAAGGCACACTTTTTCAAATACATTGGAATGGAAGGTAAGGTTCAAACGTATAGACATCAAACGTATAGACAAACATATATATGTCTATATGTTTGAATCTTACCTTCCATTCCAGTGTATTTGAATAAGTGTGCCTTGCACAGGATAGCTCATACCTTGAGTAAACCTTTGTTGGTCTTAAAGGTGCCACTGGACTCCAAATTTGCCCTTCTGCAGCTGTGAAGTAGGTGAGGCTCAGAAAATGTGACTGGCCAAAGGTCACCCAGCAAGCTTCCATGGAAGAAGTGGAGACCTGAACCCGGGTGTAATGATTCCATGGTTTGGTGTGTGTGTGTGTTCCTTTAAATGTTTAGTTTGACTGCTGTAATATGAGAAGAGTGATAGAGGGTGACAAGTGTGATTTGATTGGCTGCTGACTGAGGGTGTGGGAGGAGGGGGGTCTGAGAGGATTCTCTCTGTGTGTGTCTATGAGGAGATTCTGTGATATGAGAGAGACAAGTATGGAAGAGTTTTGAAGAGAGTCTGTGTGACTCTGAGAGTTATGAAGGATTCTGTGTGTAATGTTTGAAGAGTGAGCATAGTCCGTGTGACTATGGAATTTTGAGTCTAATTCTGTGTGAATAAGACCAACAGTTTAGTCTGTGTGACTAAGAGTTGATTCTATTCAGTGTGAATAAAACAAAGAATAAAACAAAATATAGCCTGTGTGGCTATATTTGAGAGAGAGAGAGAGTATACTGAGTGTATAAGCCTGTCAGAGTGAAGTTTGGAGGTTGAGAGACTGTTCGTAACACCAACCTTTGACAGTTATATTTACAAGTTCCTTTCTTCAGCAACTGTTCGAAATAACCAGAAACCTATTTTGTTCTTTATTAAATAAATCAAATTTTGCTTAATCTTATCCCAGAAATCAGTACAGTACTTCCTCAGGGCCACATAGTCCTCTGAAATGTCCAGACCCTAGGTCATACTACCAAAAGAGAGAGAACTAGAATTTTTAATTCCTGGTGGCAGCAGAAAACATACGCAGAGAGTGTTTAAAGGTAAACCCGTTTCCCCTATAAGCAAGGATGTCACATTTGGTCCCTCAGATCCTAGTCAAACACTCTTATCTGCTACACCACAGTGGCTTGTCAACACGGGAAAACCTGGTTGCAAAAGTCTGCTACATGTGTGATGCAACAATACACACAGAGCTGGTTCACTGCCATGGAAATAACAGAAAACATAAAAACCTCAGCAAGGAAAAAGAACAGAGGGCAAAGGGAATCATTAGTATGAGCCGGGGGGGGGGGGGGGGGAATTGCACATTTGGGAGGTTTCAAAATGTCACTGCTCCGGGAGGCAACACATTCACCCATCCCAGTAATGAGACGATTGCTCCTGAGCGCTTCCCATTAAATTAAGCCCTTAAAAGTGCCATTTTAGCAGATATCGATTTATCGCTGTAAGCGTGATTTTTTTAAAAAAAACCCACCACACAGCTGTGCTCCCGAACAGAGAACACTAATTAGATTGCTAACTAAATGACAGAGATAATGTGCCTCCCAAACCAACCGGGCCCCGTAATCTTCTTTGACGACACTGGTTGATAAATCCCGCCTTTATTTGGCGCGAGGTACCTGCTTCTTGTGGCCCCTTCTTACACGCCCAGGGAAATGATGATCGCCACTTTGGGGTCAGGAAGCAGGTTTTCTCCAGGCCAGTTTGTCCGGGTATCCTGGACTTTTTTTTGGTCATCTTCTGGGCATGGAGCAGGGGTCGCTGTGGGTGTGGAGGGGGAGGTATTTGTGAATTTCCTGCATTGTGCAGGGGGTGGGTCTAGATTACCCTGGAGGTCCCTTCCAGCTCTATGAGTCTATGCTTTTGGAGGGAAGGCAGCACAGGATAGCCCAACCTCATCAGGAAGACTGCAGAGGAAGGCAATGGCAAACCATCTCTGCTTCTCACTTGCCTTGAAAGCCCCTCACTGGCATCACCATAGGTTGGAAGCTAAGCAGGGTCGGTACTTGGAAGGGAGACCAAGAAGGAAGGCTCTGCAGAGGAAGGCAATGGCAAACCACCCTTGCTTCTCACTTGCCTTGAAAGCCCCTTGATTGGGTCGCCTCTTACATCGGACATCATCTCTAACTTCCACCGCCAGTGGAAAGACCATCAGACGCCTACCGTTTGTTGTTTCACTCAAATGTTATGCTTAAGCCATGCAGATATATGCGAAGACAAATATTTGGCAGTGATCTCGCAGGGTCCTTGATGAAACCAATAATTTGGAGATTTGCTGGAATCAAATAGGAAGCCGGTAACTCCAGGTTTTCAATCCAGAGTGGAGAAAACACATTTGAGGTCACGCTCGGTGGATTTCCCCAGAGCCATTCATCATACGGATGCATACAGCACAAAGCACAACTCCAGAAGGTCTATCGCATTTTCCTCATCCCCTTTCTCCAAGGAGCTCCAAGCAGTATATAGGAATCCCCCTTTCCTCGACTGATTACAATCTTTATTAGATGCTTCATCCCGTCGATTGAACTGACTAGCACCCCGTACTCCGCTTCAAGTCTCTGTGAGAAAGACGGACTAGTTCCGCCCCGCTCAAACTCCGAGTTCCTGTAAACATTTATCCTAGCTATGTGACGGGATCTTCTGTTACTGGTTCCCATGTGGGTGGAAAAACAGGCAACGCCAGCCATATGGATGGGGGCTGAGTACACGATCCGAACCACAGAATCAATGGCGCCAGTTAGGTGGGAAAGGTGCCACCTAGAGCAGTGTGTAAGTGAGCTCGTTTTCAGAGCAACTTCTCCTCTCCCTGGGAGCTATCCAAGGTCCTGATCGGAACCAACTACCTTTTGGCTAAGCCATCTCCTCAGATCTCGGAAGCTAAGCATGGTCGGCCCTCGCTAACGTTTGGATGGGAGACTTCCAAGGAATACCAGGGTCATGACACAGAGGCAGGCAGTGGCAAAACCACCTCTGAACATCTCTTGCATTGGAAACCCTATGGGGTCACCATAAGACAGCTGTGAATTGACCACCACCACTGCTGCCGCTTTTCTGCTGGGTAAGGTGTGCTGCACACTCTGCCTAATAACACACTATTGATCATCCCTCCGGATCCATCCAATCAGACTTAGTCTAATACCCTGCATGTTCAGAGCCTGCCCCCCAAACCTGAAACTAGTCTGCAAATACTGGTTAGGTTGTTGGGTTGTGTTTTGTTTGTTTTTTTAAAAAAGGACAGCGCTGCTACACTGTAATAAGATTTTTAAGATCAGCAAGAGCAATTTAAAAATTAGCAAATTTCCTTTTTTTCAACAGGAGACGATGGAATAAAACCGTGGCAGTAGAAAGCGCCGTCCAGCCACAAGCTGACTTATGGTGACCCCGTAGACAAATAAGGAAAGAAATACTGCCCTGTGTGAGAAATGGAAGCTGGTTTTTAAAGAAGATATTATCTAAAAGCACTGAAAACCAAATTTAAGTCGGATGGCAACCAAAGCAGACAAACATCTCTGGAGGAAAATGTGTGTATGTTTTCTGGACTCCAACTCCATTTAGGACAGATACAGCATAGGCTTCTGCGAAAGAGACGCAATGTACCTATGTAGGTGTTAATTAAGCCAAATGGCTTTCCCTGAAATAAGTTACAACCAACAATGCGTTACAATTATTGGCTTCGATAAGTTACAACCAATAATGCATTTACAATTATTGGCTTTGTGGATCAATGGAAGGTTTCAACGATTTCCTCAAGGGCAAGTCGGGGACATAAAGATACGCTCCAAAGGGGATCTAAAATCAAGGTACAACGCTGAAACAGTGAAACACGGCATCTCATGAAGCATCGAAGGCATCCAGTGAAGCTGGTGGCAAGTAGGTTCAGGACAAACCAAAGGAAATACTACATAAAAACATAAGAGAAGCCAATGTTGGATCAGGCCAATGGCCCATCCAGTCCAACACTCTGTGTCACACAGTGGCCAGAAATACCAGGTGCCATCAGGAGGTCCAGCAGTGGGGCCAGGACACAAGAAGCCTTCCCACTGTTGCCCCCCAAGGACCAAGAATACAGAGCATCCCTTGCCCCAGACCGAGAGTTCCTATAAGAAGCCATGTTGGATCAGGCCAATGGCCCATCCAGTCCAACACTCTGTCACAAAGTGGCCAAAACCCAGGGGCCATCAGGAGGTCCAGAACTCCAGAAGCCCTCCCACTGTTGCCCCCTCCGAAGCACCAAGAATACAGAGCATCCCTTGCCCCAGACCAAGAGTTCCTACCTATACCTCGTGGCTAATAGCCACTGATGGACCTCTGCTCCATATAAGAACACAAGAGAAGCCAATGTTGGATCAGGCCAGTGGCCCCACACAGTGGCCAAAAATACCAGGTGCCATCAGGAGGTCCAGCAGTGGGGCCAGGACACTAGAAGCCCTCCCACTGTTACCCCCCGAAGCACCAAGAATACAGAGCAGCCCTTGCCCCAGACCGAGAGTTCCTATCTATACCTTGTGGCTAATACCCGCTACTTTACACACTAGAAAAGAGCAAGAGTCCAGTAGCACCTTAAAGACTAACAAAATAAGTGGCGGAGAGGAGCTTTCATGAGTCACTGCTCACTTCTTCAAATACAGCTTCACTTTACACAGAGAGTGATTCAAATGTGGAATTCACTGCCAGAGGATGTAGCAATGGCCACAGAAATAAACAGCTTTCAAAGGAAATTAGATAGATTCATGGATGATAAATCTATCAGTGGCTGTTAGCCACGGTGACTATGGGGAACCTCCACATTCAGTGGCACTAATCCTCTGAATCCCAGAGCCAGGAGGCAACCTCAGGAGAAGGCCTCATTGCTGGCCCTCCAGAGGAACTGGCTGGCCACTGTGTGAGACAGGATGCTGGACTAGATGGACTCTCCTCACTGGTTTGATCCAGCAGGGCTCTTCTGATGTTCTTATGAAGGCCTCGGCCTCTATGCCCTGTTGTTGGCCCTCCAGAGGAACTGGTTGGCCACTGTGTGAGGCAGGATGCTGGACTAGATGGACCCCTGGTCTGATCCAGCAGGGCTCTTCTGATGTTCTTATGAAGGCCTCGGCCTCTGTGCCCTGTTGTCGGCCCTCCAGAGGAACTGGTTGGCTGCTGTGTGAGAAAGGATGCTGGACTAGATGGACCCCTGGTCTGATCCAGCAGGGCTCTTCTTATGGTCTTATGATGGCCTTGGCCTCTGTGCCCTGTTGTTGGCCCTCCAGAGGAACTGGTTGACCACTGTGAGAGACAGGATGCTGGATTAGATGGACTATTAGTGTGATCCAACAGAGCTCTTAGGTTCTATAAGAGTAGCCTCAAGTAAAGATCTTTTGAGACAGCTCTTGGACTATTCCACAATGGCCATCATTTGGTCTCCATTCCATGCTCCCCGCAAAATGCCCAGAAAAATATTCACAGGGAGATGGCCTTGAATGCACCAGAAAAGCGACAGAAACAGCCTCTTGCTTCTTGCTGGAGATTTCCACCACTGCCTTCACTGATGTGACATCCCTTGGCCCCCTGTTCAAGGCAAACACTCGGCAGATATTCTCAAGAGAGCCCAGTATAGGGTGAAGAGAATAAAATTCATCCATCACAGTGGAAAACATAAATATAGACCACAGCTGGTATTAACCACTCACCTAGGGCACAGCTTCCAGAGGTACACACTTGAAGCTGCTTTATACTGAAACAGACCATGGGTTCGTTTCTGTCAAGGCTGGAATTGTCTACTCAGGCTGGTAGCAGCACTCCAGGTTCTCAGGCGGAGGTCTTTCACATCACCTCCTTTTTTGTTGTTCAGTCGCACACTTGAGTCCGATGAACCTAGAACCTTCTACATGCCAAGTAGATGCTCTACTAGTACTACTGAGACACCAAGGTCTTTCACATCACTTCCTACCTCGTCCTTTAAACTGGAGATGCAGGGGATTGAACCTGGGACCTTCTACATGCCAAGTAGATGCTCTACTAGTACTACTGAGACACCGAGGTCTTTCACATCACCTCCTACCTCGTCCTTTTAAACTGGAGATGCCGGGGATTGAACCTGGGACCTTTTGTGTGCCAAGCAGAGGCTCTTCCCCTGAGCCACGGCCCGACAAGAAGACAATCCTGGGCCTGCAGGCATTCATTGTGCCAAACCACAGGACGGAAAGTTCCAGCGCCTAAAACAGCAGACAAATAGGATGCAGAATTATTCTGCTCTGATGAAAACGCTAGCAAACAAGAAACAGCACAAGAAACAGCGTGTGTTGGACGGTGGTGGGGAAACCTAGTTACCTTTTTTCCTCCGGGAAACAATGATTACACAGCTATTTTTTTAAAAAAAAAACAGCAAGTGCAACTTATTGATCAGAAACACCTAGAGTGCGATTCCAAAACACAAAAGGAAATCAATGGACAATTTGCAAGGCCGCTCTTTCTTCTCCACACTAGATGCAGAAACAAGACTCCCCCCCCCCAAGGCAAACCTATGCATTGTGGAGGGATACACGAAACAGAGAGTCCGTTCGGGGCAGTGCGGTAATTTGAGCGTCAAAGGAGGATCTAGGAGACCCGTGTTCTAATCCTCCCATCAACACGAAGGCGACTGATTTGATACTGATCTAAGTCTGATCAAGAACAATTCCCTCCCCTTGGGGTCAACAACTTCCGAGTTCCAGCAGGAAGAGAAAGAAAAGCCACATGGTTCTTCTCATATCTCTTCGGAAAGATGCACATTCTTACAGTAATCCATCGCCACGTTCACTCGCTTCGACGATACATCAGACGCGGAGGGCGGAACGAAGCCACGTGGGCCTTACTTTACCCCTCCTCGATATATTATAATTCATTCTGTCAACCACGCACTTACGGGGAGAAACACAAGCAACAATCAGGAATTGTGGAGGGATACACGAAACAGAGAGTCCGTTCGGGGCAGTGCGGTAATTTGAGCGTCAAAGGAGGATCTAGGAGACCCGTGTTCTAATCCTCCCATCAACACGAAGGCGACTGATTTGATACTGATCTACATCTGATCAAGAACAATTCCCTCCCCTTGGGGGTCAACAACTTCCGAGTTCCAGCAGGAAGAGAAAGAAAAGCCACATGGTTCTTCTCATATCTCTTCGGAAAGATGCACATTCTTACATTAATCCACAGCCACGTTCACTCGGTTCGACGATACATCATACAAGGAGGGCAGAACAAAGCCACTCGGGCCTTACTTTGCCCCTCCTCGATATATTATAATTCATTCTGTCAACCACGCACTTACGGGGAGAAACACAAGCAACAATCAGGACTCTCGGAACGAGATGCATTTTTTAAAAGGCACAATTCTTTAGCGATCGTACCGTAGTGCTCTAAACTGGCGGGGGGGGGAGTATGCGGAGCAGGAGAGACAGACAAAATAGCATCATCGTCAGTTTCCTGGAGGATTGTGCCTATCTGCATATTTATTTAATCACATCCAGTGCTCAGGCAGTTTGCTTCAAACCATGCAGTAAAAACATGGGGCGTACCGGGGCACAGCTGGCGGATAATGGCTTCGACACTGTGGAGCCAGCTGTGAAGTTCCGGGTGTTTATTCTGCCAGATTCTGTTAACCGGGGAGGGGGGATACTGCTGGAAGAGGAGGAGGCGCATTCCCGGAGCTAAGAGTCAAGATCCCTCAAGCTACCAGGCACACCTCTGGAGGTATCAGCACCTCCAGCACACCTGAGCTCCGGAGTTATATTGGCGTACAATGCCAACAAATGCCAACAATGCCCTTCAGTTCTCTGCACAGGGCAAACAGGACAAAAACCTATGCCAAAGGATAAAGGTAAAGGTTTCCCTTGCTCGAAAGCCAGTCGAGTCCGACTCCAGGGGTGTGGTGCTCATCTCCGTTTCCAAGCCGAAGAGCCAGCGCTGTCCGAAGACTTCTCCGTGGTCATGTGGCTGCCACGACTAGACGCCGAGGTGCACGGAACACTGTTACCTTCCCACTGAAGCGGTACCTATATATCCACTTGCAATTTATTGCTTTCGAACTGCTAGGTTGGCAGGAGCTGGGACCAGAGACGTCACGTGGCACTTGGGTCTCGAACTTCTGAACTACCGACCTTCTGGTCTGCAGTTCAGCGTCTTAGCCACTGTGCCACTGCAGCCCATGTTGAAGGATAAATGGACACAAATCTGACATCATGAATCACGAAACTGAGAAACCTTTAGGAGAAGATTTCAGCCTCCCAGGGCACTCAATGGGGGGCCTTCGAAGAAGCTGTTTTATTGCAATGGAATTTCAGAAATAGACTGGAATGGGGGACTGCCGAATGACAAGTTATTACAACACTCGTGACAATGGAGCCCCCAGGGCTTAACAGAAATATCGGGTTCTTATCTCACTACACATGCTAAGTCACTCAGTTCTCGCCTATACCCAGAATTAAACTTTGTTGGTCTTAAAAGTGCCACTGGACTCACACTTGGTTCTTATATCTGTTAACTCTTTTATGTGTATGCTGATTTCCTGCTAGGTATATTGATCACTCTGTTACTTATGCATCTTGATTCTAACATGCCCTTCCTGGCAACTACCCCTCCTACCTATACGTAAGGCTTGAGAAAGTCTGTTTGAATGTATTTGAAGAAGTGTGCATACACACGAAAGCTTATACCCAGGGGGAAAACTTCGTTGGTCTTAACGATGCCACCGGACTCAAACTTCATTTTAGGTGCATGGTAAGTGAGAAAGCGTTCCGTGAGCCTCGGTGTTTAGTCATGCTGGCCACATGACCACGGAAACGTCTTCGGACATCGCTGGCTCTTCGGCTTGGAAACGATGAGCACCGGATTCGACCGGCTTTCGAGCCAGGGGAAACCTTTACCTTTTCAAGTGAGAAAGCACAGAGGGAGACCATGTCTTAAGACAACCCTCCTCCGGATTTTTTCCACCGCTTTTAACCCAGATATGCCAAATTCTCCATGGGGGAGAGGGGGAAGAGGAGAAAAAAATCTGGCAAAGACTGCCACCCACGGCCACACGCAGGCACCCACGGCCGCACGCAGGCAAAAGAGTATTTGGTCCTCCCAGACAGCAAATTCTCTCCCGAAAGCCTCTGAGCCGATGAAAGAGATAAAGCTCCCCACAGTCTACTTAACAGGAAATTAATTTTGAGGTGTTTTGCGCTCGTTTGATCTCCGAGGAAACTCTGGGGACAATTCCCCCCCCCCTGCTGACTCTGTGAGGGAGGTGACCTTGTCGTTCCTCACGGTAATAAAATATTGCTTGGGGAAATTGGTAGGGATCGACATGAAAGGCATACAAATCAGTCAGGAGGTGGACGGATTCCCAGACACCGTGATCCGCAAGGCGGGTGTGCGCCTCTGAAGCTTTTGACACTGTTGTGCAACTCGTCTGAACACAGTTGGGGGACTCACGGATCGAAACACCCCTTACTATTACAACGAACTTGTTGGGTGATAGTGAGATATTGGGGAAAATGGTATTTAGCAGAGATAAGACAGTCCAGCAGAGCCAGAGTAAGATAGTTCAGACTCAGAGTCCATGTGTGATTAAAATATAAAGTTTTTACTAAATTCTAGCAGGGGGAAGGGTAACTGGGATGAAAATAACAACAGAGCTAAATAGGCTACATCCTTACTCTACAAAGACTCTACAAAGATTTTTGGAGCCAAAAATCCTAACTATAAATACACGTTGATGGGGTCTGAACTGGCAGAGACTGATCAAGAGAGAGATCTTGGAGTCGTAGTAGATAACTCACTGAAAATGTCGAGACAGTGTGTGACTGCAATAAAGAAGGCCAATGCTATGCTGGGGATTATTAGGAAGGGTATTGAAAACAGATCAGCCAATATCATAATGCCCCTATATAAATCAATGGTGAGACCTCATTTGGAATACTGTGTGCAGTTCTGGGCACCACACCTTAAAAAGGATATTATAGCTTTGGAAAAAGTGCAGAAAAGGGCAACTCAAATGATAAAAGGGTTGGAACACTTTCCCTATGAGGAAAGGTTAAAGCACTTAGGGCTCTTTAGCTTGGAGAAAAGACGACTGAGGGGTGACATGATCGAGGTTTATAAGATTATGCATGGGAAAGAGCAGGTAGAGAAAGAGGTACTTTTCTCCCTTTCTCACAATACAAGAACCCGTGGGCACTCCATGAAATTGCTGAGCGGTCGGGTTAGAACGGATAAAAGGAAGTACTTCTTCACCCAAAGAGTGATTAACACATGGAATTCACTGCCACAGGAAGTGGTGGCGGCTACAAGCATGGACGGCTTCAAAAGGGAATTAGATAAGCATATGGAGCAGAGGTCCATCAGTGGCTATTAGCCACAAGGTATAG
>NW_015171524.1:252952-273601 GCF_001447785.1 Gekko japonicus | reverse complement strand
ATCAAATCCCTGGATCAGGGAGAAAATTCCCGGGCATTCTACAGCTAAAGAACATTGGTTACATGAGAAACATGTGACTTCCTGTGAGTAACATAAAGAAACATTTAACCCCAGATACAATGAGTGTTTTCAACTTGTAATACCCAACAGAACTGCAACTGTCGATGGAGCGGGAGATGTTGTGTCAGTGGGGGTGGAAAGCGCAGTCAAGTCGCAGCCGATTAATGGTGACCCTTTCGGGTTTTCAAGGCACGAGACGAACAGAGGCGGTCGGCCCTTGCCTGCCTCTGCATAGCCACCCCTGGACTTCCTCGGTGGTCTCCCATCCAAGGACTAACCAGGGCCGACCCTGCTTAGCTTCCCAGATCTGGTGAGATCAGGCTACCCTAAACCATCCATGGAAGAAGGAGGAGGAGGAGGAGGAGGAGAGGAAGAGGAGGAGGGGTCTGGATTTATGCCCCGCCCTTCACTCGGAGTCTCAGAGCAGTTTACAAACTCCCTTCCCTTCCCCACAACAGACACCCTGCGAGGTAGGCGGGGCTGAGAGAGCTCTGACAGAAACGGCTCGTGAGAGAACAGCTCAGACAGAACTATGGCTTGCCCAAGGTCATCCAGCAGCTGCGAATGGAGGCGTGGGGAATGAAACCCGGTTCTCCCAGATTACAGTCCGCACACTTAACCACTGCACCAAACTGGCAAGAGACAAAGAGGTGGTTTGCCCTTGCCTGCCTCTGCATAGCAACCCTGGACTTCCTTGCTGGTCTCCTATTCAAATACTAACCGGGGCCGACCCTGCTTAGCTTCCGAGATCTGATGAGATTGGACTAGCCGGGGGGGGGGGGATGCAAAAAGTCTTACCCATCACTGGAAGGGATCGTAGGCTAAAGTCCTGAAGGCATGTGTAGAAGGCAGCGTGAAAGAAAGCCAGATTGGATCCCTCAGTTCCTTGCAGGTCCATATTTGCATATAGAACAGAACAAAGGAAGTCCTTCTTCAGCCGAAGAGTCATTAACACGTGGAATTCACTGGTGCAGGAAGTGGTGGTGGCTACAAGCACAGGCAGCTTCAAGAGGGGACGGGATAAACCTACAGAGCAGAGGTCCATCACTGGCTCTTAGCCACAGGGTATAGATGGAAGAGCTGTCCTTGAAAAAGAGCAGTTTCTGTCAAGAGCTCTCGCAGCCCCGCCCACCTCACAGGGTGTCTGTTGTGGGGAGGGGAAGGGAGAGGAGTTTGTAAGCCGCTCTGAGACTCCTTTGGGTAGTGAAGGGCGGGGTATAAATCCAATCTCCTCTTCTTCTTCTTGGCAGTGATGCTGTCTTCTTGGTGCTTGGGGGGCACAGTGGGAGGGTTTCTGGAGTTTTGGCCCTGCTGGTGGACTTTTTGATGGCCCCCAGTTTTTGGCCACTGTGTGACACAGTGTTGGACTAGATGGGCCACTGGTCTGATCCAACATGGCTTCTCTTATGTTCTTATGTCTGGGGCAGTGATGCTCTGCATTCTTGGTGCTTGGGAGGCAAAAGTGGGTGGGCTTCTGGAGTTCTGGCCCCGCTGGTGGACCTCCTGGTGGCACCTGGGTTTTGGCCACTGTGTGACTGGGTGGGCCATTAGCCGGATCCAACATGGGCTTCTCTAATGTTCTTACTCTAATAGTATTCCTAGCTGCTGGAGCTATGGTGGGGGTGGCTAAACTTGCTTAACTTAAGAGCCGCATAGAATAAACGTCAGATGTTTGAGAGCCACAAGGGATGAACAAATATCACCCACATGTTTCTATTGAAAAATATGCAGATTTCCTTCTTTTTAACATTAAATGAGACGGCCAAAAATAAAAACCAAAGGGGTAAAAACAGATATTGATGATGATATTTAACTCTAGATGGGGAGGGAGGGAGGGGAGAAAGGGAGAGAGAAGGAAGGAAGGAAGGAAGGAAGGAAGGAAGGGAGGAAGGAAGGAAGGAAGGAAGGAAGGAAGGAGGGAGGGAAATAGATGGGGGGAGGGAGGGAGAGGTGGAAAGAAAGCAAGGGGAAGGGAAGACTGATTGGGGAAGCATGCCCCCCTTTCGTTTCCCCAGCTGCCTGGCTGGGAGCCGCACAACGTGTGTAAAAGAGCCACGCGTGGCTCACAAGCCACAGTTTTACCACACCTGGGCTACGGTAAGGCAAAGGTCAATTTGTCAGGCGGGTGGTGGAGCTGTCCATGTGCACCTAACTGTCAAGGTCTTTTTTTCCTGTGTAACAGAAGTTCACGAGGAGGAAAGCCATTGGCCGCTTCCACGCCCGCCGAACAGTGCCCTTTCCAGTCCGCTTGGCAACTGGAGCAAAGAAAGGGAAACAGCGGAACCCCACCCCCCACCCCCGGTTCCCTTTGCCCGGCTCTACGACCAAAAGCAAAAACTCCGCCGCCGCCTGTGATTTTAACGCCATTGTTTCAACTCCCGATTTCCAGCAAGCCCTGCAGACTTGGGCCCTGGAGACGCATCCCCCGCACATCTGATGAATGGGTGAGACAGGCCGCCATCGGCAGGGCATTCATTTCCGTTCAGACAGGCCGTACGGAAAGTATCACCGCCTCAAGCATGGGACTTCCAGCCGATTTCGCCTCCTGCTTTTCTCCCCGGTTATGAAGCAAACCACCGCGCGCGTCGTCTGCCAAGTACCTGTCTGCAAAATGGTCTCATCCAGGCCTGTCCAACCTGGATGGCACAGGCTGGCCTGATCTAATCAGATCTCGGACGCTGAGTGGGGTCGGCCCCGGTTAACCCTTGGACGGGAGACCTCCAAGGAATGCCAGGGCTGTGACGTGAAGACAGGCAATGGCAAACCGCCTTCGAATGTCTCTTGCCTTGAAAATCCTACGGGGTCGCCATAAGTGAACTGTGACTTGACGGCGCTTTCCACCACCGCGATCACATATCCAGCTGTTTGCTACTGTGCACATGGCATTGCTCAGAGAGCCAAGGTGCCAATCAGAAATGCAGCCCGAAGGGAATTCCAGAGATCAGGGTCTGAAAAACCAGTACTTTAATCAAAGTGAACGATCCTGCTGACGGAAAAGGAGGAGGAGGAGGAGAAGAAGAAATTGGATTTATACCCTGCCCTTCACTACCCGAAGGAGCCTCAGAGTGGCTCACAATCTCCTTTCCCTTCCCCTCCCCACAACAGACACCCTGTGAGGTAGGCGGGGCTGAGAGAGCTCTGACAGAAACTGCTCTTTTTCAAGAACAGCTCTTGTCAAAACTATGGCTCGCCCAAGGTCATCCAGCAGCTGCAAATGGAGGAGTGGGGAATCAAATCGAGTTCTCCCAGATTAGAGTCCATGCACTTAACCACTACACTAAGCTGGAGAAGGAGAAGGAGAAGAAATACCCTGCCCTTCACTACCCAAAGGAGTCTCAGAGCAGCTTACAATTTCCTTCCAGAGAACCAGTTTGGTGTAGCAGTTAGAAGCACGGACCCTAATCTGGGAGAACCGGGTTTGATTCCCTACTCCTCCACATGCAGCTGCTGGTGTGACCTTGGGTCAGTCACAAGTTCTCTCAGAGCTGCTCTCTCAAGGGCAGTCCTCGAAAGAGCTCTGTCATCCCCACCTGTCGCACAGGGTATCTGTTGTGGGGAGGGGAAGGGAAAGGAGATTGTGAGCCGCTCTGAGACTCCTTCAGGGAGTGAAGGGCGGGGTATAAATCCAATCTCTTCTTCTAGAGAATGATACGGTGAGAAATGGTTTTCCTGGGCCCGATTCTGAAGGCTGATTCCACTAACGGCAGAGCTTTCCTCCAGAGCAAGAAACCTGGTGCCGATACAAGAGGCTCCGCTGCTGATCACAGTCAGCGGAATAACAGTGTAAATCCTAAAGAGGGTTACTCCGGACTTGGTTTAGACGGGGCTTAGACTGGAGGGTGCTTTCACACATGCTAAATAATGCATTTTCGATCCGCTTCAGCAGTCATTTGCAAGTGGATTTTGTCGTTTCACACAGTGATACCCATTTGGAAAGTGTGCTATTCAGTGTGTGCGAAAGTGCCCTACAGACCATTGCACTGCGAATCTGTGAAATCCAACACCTTGTGAGGAAGATCGGGGGGTTATTAGAAACCACTTCGGGTAAATTTGAGAACACTGGCAGCCAATGCTCCCTCTAAGCTGTGGAGTCTTGTGAGCAAAACTTCTACTTTGTGAGCTACTGACATTAAAGTTGTGAGCGAGTGATTTGGCTCCAGCATAAATTAGTTGGCCCTGGAGCCGTCCTTCCTGAGCTAAGACAAAAATGTGTGAGCCGGAGGCTAAAAAACTCTGAGCTAGCTCACACTCACTCAGCTTAGAGGGAACACTGGTCTCCTCCGTTTTACCTTCATGACAACCCCATGAGTAGAGCTGTTGGTTTCCAAGTGGTGGTCGGAGGTCTCCCGGAATTCCAAGTGGTCTCCAGACTACAGAGATCAGGCTGCTTTGGAAGGTGGACTCTACAGCATTACACCCTACTGAATGGTTTCAGAGGGTACTGTGTAGTCTGCCGTACAAGAGTTCGATTCGACAACAAGATTTTTGGGATATGAGCTTTCAAGGGTCAAATCTCCCTCTGGCAGAGTGTGGATTCGAACCCGGGCCTCCTATGTTCAGCACTAGCCTCTATTGCAAACCGGCTCTCAATTCCTAGTCTTTTAAAGCATTCATTTTTGCCATCAAGTCACAGCTGACTTATGGGAGAAGGCAAGAGATGTTCAGAGATGTTTAAAGGCAACAGATGTTCAAAGACGGTTTGCCATTGCCTTCCTCCGCGTCACAACCCGGGTATTCCTTGGAAGTCTCCCATCCAAATACTAGCCAGGACTGACCCTGCTTAGCTTCCAAGATCTGAGAACCAGTTTGGTATAGCGGTTAGGAGCGCGGGCTCTAATCTGGGAGAACCCCGTTTGATTCCCCACTCTTCAACATGAAGCTGCTGGAGTGACCTTGGGTCAATCACAAGTTCTCCCAGAGCTGTTCTCTCATGAGCAGTCCTCAAAAGAGCTCTCTCAGCCCCATCCACCTCACAGGGTGTCTGTTGTGGGGAGGGGAGAGGAAGGGAACGAGATTGGAAGCTGTTCTGAGACTGCTTTGGGTAGTGAAGGGCGGGGTATAAATCCAATCATTACCATAATCATCATCTCCTTCTCCTCCATCTGAGCAGATCAGGCTAGACTTGGTCTATCCAGTCAGGACTCCAAAGCATTTAACCAGAAATAATACCAGGTTTTTCTTTATTTTCTGTTTTTAGAAACCTGCATTCTTGCATAGGTTATGTATGCAGCAGGAGACCTTGACTTGTATAGGAAGACGGCAGCCGGTTTATCTTAGGGAAACATAATAAAACCGGGCACTCATCATCAAAGGCTGTTAGTGGCTTTATTGCAGGCTGTTAAATCATTGTTTGGTTCCTAAGTGGAGAGGAGGAGGGGCTTCTCCAAAGGCAGAAGTAATTACAAGGAAAATGTCGCTGAGACAATTCATATTTTCTCCTGTATTTGCTTAGCGTTTTATGTACAGCGCCGCGGCGAAGGCTCTGGAATTATAAATTGCCCTTGAAATCCTGCTCGTGGAGAGCAGCCATTCCCTTTCCAGCAGCTGAGACAGGTCCTTTCTGCACTAGACTTTAAATCCTGGTTCAGCCCTGTCCCCAAACTTACATTCTACACTACACGCGAGTTCACCCCTGTAATTATCTCGGGGTATTTTTACATTCTACACTACACGCGAGTTCACCCCTGTAATTATCTCGGGGTATTTTTACATTCTACACTACATGCGAGTTCACCCCTGTAATTATCTCGGGGTATTTTTACATTCTACACTACACGCAAGTTCACCCCTGTAATTATCTCGGGTTATTCTTACATTCTACACTACACGCAAGTTCACCCCTGTAATTATCGCGGGGTATTCTTACATTCTACACTACACGCGAGTTCACCCCTGTAATTATCTCGGGGTATTTTTACATTCTACACTACACGCAAGTTCACCCCTGTAATTATCTCGGGGTATTCTTACATTCTACACTACACGCAAGTTCACCCCTGTAATTATCTTGAGGTATTCTTACATTCTGCACTACACGCGAGTTCACCCCTGTAATTATCTCGGGGTATTTTTACATTCTACACTACACACAGGTTCACCCCTGTAATTATCTCGGGGGATTCTTACATTCTACACTACACGCAGGTTCACCCCTGTAATTATCTCGGGGTATTTTTACATTCTACACTACACGCAGGTTCACCCCTGTAATTATCTCGGGGTATTTTTACATTCTACACTACACGCAGGTTCACCCCTGTAATTATCTCGGGGTATTTTTACATTCTACACTACACGCAGGTTCACCCCTGTAATTATCTCGGGGTATTTTTACATTCTACACTACACGCAGGTTCACCCCTGTAATTATCTCGGGGTATTTTTACATTCTACACTACACGCGAGTTCACCCCTGTAATTATCTCGGGGTATTTTTACATTCTACACTACACGCGAGTTCACCCCTGTAATTATCTCGGGGTATTTTTACATTCTACACTACACGCGAGTTCACCCCTGTAATTATCTCGGGGTATTTTTACATTCTACACTACACGCGAGTTCACCCCTGTAATTATCTCGGGGTATTTGGATGCTGTTACAACCAGGGATAGATGCAAGGTACTGTGTTGCGAGTTGAACTCTGATAAAACCAGGGATGAGATCCAAGTGCGGAAAGGACCACAGAGAGATTTGGAGGCAAAGCCCACAAAACCCAAAACTTGGCACCTGTGAAGACAAGAGGAGCGTCCGGCCCTGTGACCAATGAAGAGAGCTGTCAACCTCACATGAGTTTGAGCTATGGTTGCCAGGTCCTTCCGGGCCACCAGTGAGGTGTAGGGGGATGGAGGAGGAAGAGGAGGAGAGGAAGAAGAAATTTGATTTATACTACACCCTTCACTCGGAGTGTCAGGGTGGCTTACAATCTCCTTACCCTTCCCTTCCCACAACAGACACCCTATGAGGTAGGCGGGCCTAAGAGAGCTCTTTCAAGAACTGCCCTTTCAAGAACAGCTCTTGTCAGAACTACAGCTTGCCCAAGGTCATCCAGCAGCTGCAAGTGGAGGAGTGGGGAATCAAACCCGGTTCTCCCAGATCAGAGTATGCGCACTTAACCACTACACCAAACTGGCTCTGGGGGATCCCCAGGTCCCTCCTGGAGGCTGGCATCTCTGCTGTGAATCCGTTAATCAATCCGTTAAATCTGAATACATTGGCATGTGAACAATGGTTCTGAAGGCAGGGGGAAACCCTTGGGATTTATGCTACGCCTATCCATAGTGCAACCAGGGGCCACCTTAGTTATTCACAGGAACATCGAGACTAGACTACTGCAATGCACTGTGCATTGGTCTCCCCCTCAAAGTCAACTCAGTTTTTTTTTTAATTAAAGGGTGTGTGTGAGACAGGATGCTGGACTAGATGGACCACTGGTCTGATCCAGCAGGGCTCTTCTGATGTTCTTCTGAAGGCCTCGGCCTCTCTGCCCTGTTGTCGGCCCTCCAGAGGAACTGGTTGGCCACTGTGTGAGGCAGGATGGTGGACTAGATGGACCACTGGTCTGATCCAGCAGGGCTCTTCTGATGTTCTTCTGAAGGCCTCGGTCTCCATGCCCTGTTGTTGGCTCTCAAGAGGAACTGTTTGGCTACTGTGTGAGAGAGGATGCTGGTCTGATCCAGCAAGGCTCTTCTGATGTTTTTATCAGGGGAAGACCTCGGCCTCTCTGCCCTATTTGTTGGATCTCCCAAGGAACTGGTTTGGCCCCTGTGTGAGAAAGGATGTGGGAGATCCAGCAGGGCTCCTCTGATGTTCACTATGCAACACCTCGTCTTTTCTACAAGACAAAAGCTTTTGCCAGCAAACCGAGACGTCTGGAATAGTTCTGGAGAACTCAGGGATCATTAAAATGGAAATTCACAAGTAGACCTGGCAAATTTTGAGAAGAGCAAATACCGCCGAGTTCTATCCAACCTGTGAACAATCCATCACGAAAATCCGGTCCATTAACATAAGAGGATTAAAAAAAGAAACATTCCCTTCTGAGAACCGGGTATTATTTTCCCAGAGAAAACGCAGATAGGCAAACATACTTTAAATTATGGCAGCTTACCGCAAACGGTTCAGAAATAATAAGTCTATAAAAGAGGCGCGGGGTGAAAGGAGAGAGCCGTACCATACGATCCCCCAAAGCTCCGGCCATACATTTTCCCTGTGTTCTTCCTTAATCACTACAAGTAGGATGCTGGAAATTTAAAATCAACTTATTTCCCTGGCGTATTGATCGGTTCAAGCCAGTAAAACGCTCAAGATAATCAGAGCGGGTTTTTTTCGCTAGCAAAAGGAGGTGACTCTCAGCTCTTTGCAAGAAACCGCCGCATTATAAATAGCCGCCGACTTCAGCAGATTGCAGGCCAGGTGTGCTGTTCCGGGATGCATAATCTCTTCCCGTGGAAAAAAAGCTTCAAAAGATTTCCCCCCCCCCACAGTGTCTCCAGAAGCCACCAAATATTATGTGCCCATAGAATCCTTTCCAATTATTACAGCTGGTTTGAAGATAAAACAATCCGTCAATCACTTAGCAGACATTCGAGCCAGCCCCCCCTTCCTTTCCCCTGCCCACACACATGCACTGTTCCTATAAAATGTCGGCGGCAGCACACGCATACCCTTCTTTGAGGATTGTTATAATGCTGCCTTAAGAGATACACGTCTTCAGTTTATGCCTTCCACTATCGCGGCACGGCCTTCAAACGGGGTATCAGCCCTCGCCCCGGGGTCTGAGCCGCTGTGTAGTCGACGGAATGCTCAAAAACATCCTAACTTCCAAGGAGGAGAGGTGTCGACCCAGGCATTCTAACAGCACAGCCCCTGCAAAGGAAGTTAAAGGGGGATTTGTCTGGGAGGAGAGGAACAAAGACTGCAGAGACTTTGATCTGCTGGGCAGGAAGTCACCCATCTCATGAGCCGTGATGGAAAACCCAGGAGGATAGGGAGTTCCAATATTGGAGAGTCACCAGGAGCGGCGTGAAGCCAACGTGGATTTGAGCAAAGGACACGCAGAGGAAGCTCTGGAGGCAGGCCGTAGCTACAGTACGTCCAGGCCTCCCGGTTTTTATTTTATGCCAATCCCTCACCCTGCCCTGCGAGCGCCAGCAAGCCTGGCAGCTGGTAGAGGTAGCCCTGCGGGTAGGACATTGCTCAGCCAGGTGGAGAGCCCTACTACTGCTGCTGCCACCACCACCAAGGAGCTCAAGTCTCCCAGCAGGTGGGCAGGAGACCTGTCCGTCACGGCCTCCAAGTTGCCTCAGCCCCACAGTAGGAAAGGCCAACGAGGCTAAAATCCTAGAGAGGCTGCCAGGAAAGCAGGGTGGGGAGGCCACTTCCTTCCTGCCCGGAGCGTGCAGTCGGGAAATCGGCCTTCTCACGCGTGCAAAGTGGCATCAGCTCCTCCCTCCCGGGTGAGTCAAGGAGGATCCTAGAGCTGGTTAGCTCACAAGGGGTGCGTGTGGGGATGCACCCAAACTTATTTAAATGTCCCCTGAAGAAAAAAAAATCTGGCTACGCCTAGAGATGTGAGGGCCTGGGGGGGAAAAACAGAAAAATTCGGGAAAAACCAGTCCTCCCCCCCCCATTTTTTTCCTGAAGCCTTTTTGGTTTTTTGTCCAAAAAATTGGAAAAATTGAAAAAAGAAAAGAAAAGAAATTGATTTTGGAACATTTTATTTTAACATGATGAATAAAATATTAAGACAAGGTGTTCAAATCATTTCTAAAAAATATGTATGGTATCAGATTGATCTAATTTCTGTGCACTGAGGACAAGCAAGTCCTAGGTTACCAAGTGAACTCTCCAACGCAAGAACAAGTTGCATTTCTTCCTTTAGGAGGTGCTATTGTCACAGGAAAATAAAAAGGTTTCAGTTTTGGGTTTTTTGCATGTGCGTGGGTATTCTGTTTGTAATAATTGTTTGGATACACTATATTTTTAATATGCTAGTTGCGATAATTTCATGCCCAGTAAAAATGTCCACAGTCATATTTTATGTTCCTAAAGTAACAGAATGACTTTCAATCTGGAAAAGAAAAAAGAAGAGCAAGATAGGGTATTTGACGGTTCATATGTCAACAGCTGGAAGGATATTATATGCCAAATATTGGAAAACAATGGAAACACCAACGAAACAAGAGTATGTGAACAAGTTATTTGAAACGGCGGAGAATGACAAACTGACACTTGAGATGAGAGCCAGCACAGAACGGACCTTTATGATTGGTACAATGTAAACGTAATTGATGGATAAACGTAGTAACTTGAGAACACAGAAAAGATAAGCCTAGTAAAATAGATATACTGTAAATTCCACAGTGGGAGGAAGAGGGAAGCCCGAGAAGAAGCTGTGGCCACTGGGATTCTCGCGTGGCTATTTGTGGGGTGGGGCTTATAATTAAGGGGGCAGGGGCCCAAAATGCCCCACTGTAGCTACAGGCCTGATATGGACAGAGGTCATATGACTTGACCAGCCCGGAATCTCCCCTCCTAGAGCCCTCCCAGGGAAGCCCACCACCTCTCCCTCACGAACCGGTTCCACAACCGAGATTTCTATGACCACTATGAAATTTCTCCTCATGCGCCAATAGTGAAAACGGGGAGCCAAAAGAGAGAGACGTGAATTACGGCCAAGGGTCCCCCCCAGCCTTTTTGACCACACAAGCACCTTTGGGTCAAAATTTCTGGAAATGTTACATCTCTAGATACGCCCCTGCCTGGAGGAAAACAGAGGCCACAGGATATCACAAAACCTGACGAGCTCTTTGAGCCCCGCGGCTCCATGCAGGAAACCCAAAGTGAGAACATTCCTGAGAGGTAGCTGTATGGCTTTCTGACTATTGCCTGGAGGAGGGCTGGCCAGAGCGGCTGTGGCAACTCAAGAGAAGATTATTCCCAGGCCTCTCCCATTACCTAAACCCGAACATGATATGGAACGGACCAACTCAGCATTAATACAGAACGGCTTCTAAAAAGTGTGACTGGTGGCTCATCAACAGAAATAAAACTGCCCTCGTTGGGCAAAAGAGGAGGAGGAGATTGGATTTCTACCCCAACCTTCACTCGGAGTCTCAGAGCGGCTTACAAACTCCTTTCCCTCCCCGCAACAGACACCCTGTGAGGTAGGCGGAGCTGAGAGAGCTCTCTCGAGGACTGCCCTTGAAAGAACAGCTCTGAAAGAACTTGTGACTGACCCAAGGTCACACCAGCCGCTGCATGTGGAGGACTGGTGTGTCAGAGTCCGTGCTCTTAACCACCACACCACACCGGCTCTCACACCAAACTGGCTCTCAACAGTATAAAAACAACAGTATAAAACTCCATACTCTAAGTATCACGTCAGCTCTGATAGAACCATATCAACAGTAGTGGAAGATTTTAAGATATCAGGACCCAGGCTGCTGGCGGGTTCGGCCACAAAGAGCCCACCGCCTCAACCGAAAGCCGGTGGAAGAGCTCCGTCTCACAGGCCCTGTGGAATTGTAATAGGTTAGGGGAAACACACTGGATTAAGAGCTCAGAGGGGCTGCGAGAGGAAGGGGAAGTTCAGGAACTGGAGGTCTGGGATCCCAAAGAGATGAAGAAAGACAAGTCTCCGAGTTTTATCTAAGCTCCTCTGCCAAGACTCTGGCTGAGAGAGTCTCTCTCTTCCTCTGAGGTAAACGCGGGGATCGAAGGCCTTCGACCTGCGTAATTAAAATGGACCCAGCGCAACTCATTATCTGATCCAGCTTTGATGGATCGACTTCAGGGGATTGGTCAGATTACCGGAAGGCCGGCTCTCATCGATTTGACTTTGTGCCCCGTGTTTGATTCCAGCTTCCGCACAAGCCTCTGCGGTTATCCTCGTGGGACCGGGAGGAAGCAGACGGACCTGGAAAAACCCATTCAGGAGGGGATGAGGGAGAGAGAAACCTCACAGTTTGGTGTAGTGGTTAACTGTGTGGACTCTAATCTGGGAGGACCGGGTTTGATTCCCCACTCCTCCACTTGCAGCTGCTGGATGACCTTGGGCAAGCCGTAGTACTGATTAAGAGCTGTCCATTTCTGACAGAGCTCTCTCAGCCCCACCGACCTCACAGGGTGTCTGTTGTGGGGAGGGGAAGGGAAAGGAGTTTGTAAGCTGCTCTGAGACTCTGAGTGAAGGGCAGGGTATAAATCCAATGTCTTCCTCTTCTTCTTCTTCACATGCTGTGCATGGCTCATCCGGGCGGTGCCCTTTGAGCACTGGGATTTATTTATTTATTTATTTATTTATTTATTTCAACTTGCTACCCCGCTCGAACCCCCCAAGGGGTCTCTGAGCGGCTACAGTTAATCAATTATCCCTAACATATGGCCACAGATACTAAGGGTGGGGACAATCCCTACCAGCACCCAGTGGAGGCGTTAGTCGATCTTTTTTTCTCCCCTTCGTCGGCTCAGCGTCTTGGCTTTCTGGCTCCTTCCCTTCCAGTGGTCTTTCAGTGGTGGGTCGGCAGGGCCCTTCTGTTGCGAGGCACGCTCCGGCGCGGCTTCGGCTTTCGGGATGGACCACACACACATGGAGGACCACTGAGACTTTGCCCGGCGGCTATAATGCCCAGTCCGTCCCAGATGCTAGGGCGAAACCCCCGGAGCAGTCCTTACAACACCCATTTTCTCTTCTCCACTCGTGCATACATTCCACCTGCCGCCAACTGTGTAACACAATGTGGTTTATAAACCCCCTACCGCTCGAACACGGATCCCTCTCCCTCCACCAGCGGTGGGCACATTGCCCCGGATCCCAGGAGAACTGTGTCAAAGCCGCCCCTGCAGTAAAGTCGACCTCCTCGTTATCGGGAACAAAAAAAAGGGGGGGGTGTCTTTCTATTCCTCCCGACGATTCGTTTGATTCGTCCGTCGCCTAGCAAGCCGAACGCTCCCAGCTACTAATATTAAATTGCACAGCGAGACGGAAAGATCAAGACATGTTTGAACAAAGCTGAAAGATGGGGCTGGAGGGGAACCGGAGAACAAGCGGCGGATGGGAGTGCAGAGAAGCAGGGGAAAGGGGGCTTTAATTAACGGGGGATCGATGGGAAGGCGAGGATGGTCAGCCGAGGGGTGGAGGGAAGGCAGGAAGTGACATATGTTTATTCTGGGGGAACCATCGGCATGGCCAGAAGAGCATGTGACGAAGAAGGAAGCTGGCACTTGAAAGGTGAATGTGTCCCTCTTTAGATCCCAACTAAGACCGAGGCTGCGTTGGATGAGGGGGTGTCGGGAGCGTTGTCGCCCAGGTATAGGACCTTTGGCGTGATCTTCCGGGTCAAATGCAGCCAACACTTGCATACTGTTGGATGCAATTTTATGCAACTTAAGGTTTGCTGCGGCCAACATCTTCTGCGTCCTTTTTAGCAAGCCTACGGCTTCATCTGGAGTGGGTACAGACTTCAGTCCATCGTCGACATGGAAGTCTCGTTCCACAAACTGTCTGGCGTCAAGGCCATACCTCTCTTCTCCTATACGAGCGTTTTGGTGCAACCCATAGTTGGCAATCGCGGGAGATGGGCCATTTCCAAAAACGTGCACTCTCATGCGATATTCAGTGAAGGACGATGACGGTGACAAGGAGGAGATTGGATTTATACCCCGCTTACAATCTCCTTTTCCCTTCCCCTCCCCACAACAGACACCCTGTGAGGTAGGTGGGGCTGAGAGAGCTCTGACAGAAACGGCTCTTTTTCAAGAACAGCCCAAGGTCATCCAGCACCTGCAAGTAAAGGAGTGGGGAATCCAACCCGGTTCTCCCAGATTAGAAAAGGCAGGTTTCATATTTGTATGTATGCAAGCACGCACTGCTTCAAAACTAGTCTCTTCTGGTTCAGATGGTGATGGGTCTCTTGATATAGTCTGGGAAGGGGGTGCCGCGGCGGGACAGCCTGTGACCCATTCCGGGTGGCCCAGAGACTTCCCAGACTCCAAGTGGTGCCTGAAGATTTCCCAGAAGTATGACTGATCCCCGGACTACTAAAATCAGTTCCCCAGGAGAAAACGGCAGCTTCAGACGTTCCTGAGGTTCCTTCCCTCCTCAAATCCTCCCTTTCCCCAGGCTTCACCCCAAAATCTCTGGGAATTTCGTGACCCGGAGGTGGCAGCCCGAAGGATTCGGGGGGTGGGGGGAGGCCAGGTTCAAAAGAATGGCCTCTCTGTCTTCGTGGTAGCCACACGACCACTCCAAACCCAGTGGCAAATCTGCTGACCCTTTCTGTATGCTCCCGCATCGGTCAAGGAGAAGAAGAAGAGCTGGTTTCTATAGCCTGCTCCTCAGTACCTAAAGGAGTCTCGGAGCGGCTTACAATCACCTTCCCATCCTCTCCCCACAACAGACACCCTGTTCAGCCATTAGAGTGGTATCATCTGCATATCTGAGGTTGTTGATCTTTTCCCCAGCAATCTTAATTCCCGCTTGTGATTCATCCAGGCCAGCATTTCGCATGATGTACTCTGCATATATATTAAATAAGCAAGGTGACAGTTTTTATACCCCGCTTCAAAGTGGCTCACAATCCCCTTCCTCTCCTTACAACAGGCACCCGGTGAGGCAGGAGAGGATGAGACTGTTCTGAGAGAACCGTGACTGGCCCAGGGCCACCCAGCAGGCTTCGTGTGGAGGGGAAGTGGGGAACCAAGCCCAGTTCTCCAGGTTAGCGTCCAATGCTCTTAAGTACTACACCATGCTGGGTCTCTGGCAGCTAAACACAGGTTCCTAACCTTATTGCAATCTGTTGTTCCACCTGATCCCCGTGCTCGGCCTCCACACACAGATTTTTACCCCAACGTGAACTGATAGGCAGCGAAGATCAGCTCTTGAACATAAGAGGACATAAGTTCTGAGAGAACCGTTCAGACCAAAGGCCCATCCAGTCCAACACTCTGTGTCACACAGTGGCCAAAAATACCAGGTGCCATCAGGAGGTCCCCCAGTGGGGCCAGGATGCTAGAAGCCCTCCCACTGTTGCCCCCCCACCCCCCAAGCACTGCCGGATCAGACCAGTGAGGGTCCACCTAGTCCAGCATCCTGTCTCACGCAGTGGCCAACCCGTTCCTCTGAAGGGCCAACGACAGAGCGTAGAGGCTGAGACCTTCCCCTGATGTTGCCTCCTGGCTCTGGGACCTTCTGCATGCCAAGCAGAGGCATTTCTACTGAGCCATGCCCCTGCTCCACTACTGAAGCGATTCAGCATTGGGGTGGAGGGAACTGCCCACTTCCAGCACAAACAGGTTGCTTTCTGGAAGCGGCCATACCAGCACGGCGCACAGGCCTGCTCCAGATTTGTGTGAGTACTTGATGAAAAATGCTTTTCCCCCCGATTCTTTCTGGAACTCATAATCACAGGCAGAACAGATGGCAGGAGCTTAGCACCTCCGATAAAAGGAAGACACTCTGCCAATGTCTCCGGGTGCTAAAAATTTCTTTCTTTTGTTTTTTTTAAATGTATCTTGAAAGAATTTGTTCTGGCATGCGCCAGCAGCTCTCCCGACCGCACTGACAGGGGGTGGAATTTTAGGCCTCATGAAGGAAACCATTTGAGGAAATAGAGGTCTTTTTAAAAGAAAAGGGGGGGGAGGAAGAGCTGGATCCGAGTTCAGGATTTTCAGGTATCAGCTTTCAAAAGTCAATGCTCACTTCATCATACCAATGGATTTCTACTCCATGTGGTTGAACATGGTGCCTTCCATGATATTTATAGAGGACTGCCATGTTGGTCTGCCATAGAACAACTAGATTTGCATCCAGAAGCACTTTATTAGAGATGTCCTTATCAGGGGGAAGGCCTCGGCCTCTGTGCCCTATTGCTGGCTGTTCAGAGGAACTGGTTGGCCAATGTGAGTGAGACAGGATGCTGGACTTGGTGGACCCTCACTGGTCTGATCCAGCAGGGCTCTTCTTATGGTCTTATGAAGGCCTTGGCCTCTGTGCCCTGTTGTTGGCCCTCCAGAGGAACTGGCTGGCCACTGTGTGAGACAGGATGCTGGACTGGAGGGACTGTCACTGGTCAGATCCAGCAGGGCTTTGCTTATGTGCTCCTTCCACAGCTGCTTCACTAGATTCAGACACAGATGAACACATATGAAGTGGCCTTATAGCAAATCAAGGTCAATATTGTCTACTCAGACTGGCAGCGGCTCTCCCAGATCAAGGTTCTTCCCATCACCTGCAGCCTCCTTTTAACTTGAGATGCCGGGGATGGAACCTGGGACCTTCTGCATGCCGGGAAGATACTTTACCACTATATAGGGATCAGATCAAGACATATAAACACACATGAAGCTCCCCTATACCAAATCAGACCATCAGTCCATCAGGGCCAGAGTTGGCTACTGAGGCTGGCAGCCGCTCTCCAGGGTCTCAGCCAGGGGACTTTCACATCACTTACAGCCAGATCCTGTAACTGGGGATGCTGGGAATTGAACCTGGGACATTCCGCATACCAAACCGATGTTCTGACACAGAGCCATGGCCCCTCCCCAAAAAGCACACATGAAGCTGCCTTTTACTGAGTCAGACTCTTGGCTCATCAAAGTCAGTATTGCCTACTCAGACTGGCAGCCTCTCTCCAGAATCTCAGGTGGAGGTCTTTCCCATCACCTCCTGCCTGGTTCTTTTTAACTGGAGCTGCCGGGGAATGAACCTGGGACCTTCTGCATGCCAAGCAGAAGCTCTGCCACTGAGCCAAAGCCCCTCTTTACAGCTCTCCAGGGTCTCAGGTGGAGGTCTTTCCCATCACCTCCTGCCTGGTCCTTTTAACTTGAGATCCTGGGGACTGAGCCTGGGACCTTCTGCACGCCAAGCAGAGGCTTTGCCACTGAGCCAAAGCCCCTCTTTACAGCTCTCCAGGGTCTCAGGCCGTCTTTCTCATCACCTCCTGCCTGGTCCTTTTTAACTGGAGATGCCGGGGATTGAACTTGGGACCTTCTGCATGCAAAGCAGGTGCTCTACTACCACTGCACCATGGCTCCTCCTTACAGCTCTCCAGAGTCTCAGGCAGAGGTCTTTCACATCACCTCCTGCCTGGTCCTTTTAACTGGAGATGCTGGGGACTGTCTTCTGATGTTCTTATGAAGGCCTCGGCCTCTCTGCCCTGTTGTTGGCCCTCCAGAGGAACTGGTTGGCCCCTGTGTGAGATGGGATGCTGGACTAGAGGGACCCTCACTGGTCTGATCCAGCAGGGCTTTGCTTATGTGCTCCTTCCACGGTTGCTTCACTAGATTCAGACACAGATGAACACACATGAAGTGGCCTTATAGCAAATCAGGGTCAATATTGTCTACTCAGACTGGCAGCAGCTCTCCCAGATCAAGGTTCTTCCCATCACCTGAAGCCTGGTCCTTTTAACTTGAGATGCCGGGGATGGAACCTGGGACCTTCTGCATGCCAGGAAGATACTTTACCACTATATAGGGATCAGATCAAGACATATAAACACACATGAAGCTCCCTTATACCATATCAGACCATCAGTCCATCAAGGCCAGTGTTGTCTACTCAGGCTGGCAGCCGCTCTCCAGGGTCTCAGCCAGGGGACTTTCACATCACTTACAACCAGATCCTGTAACTGGGGGTGCTGGGAATTGAACCTGGGACCTTCCACATACCAAACCGATGTTCTGACACAGAGCCATGGCCAAAAAGCACACATTAAGCTGTCTTATACTGAAGCAGACCCTTGGCTCATCAAAGTCAGTATTGCCTACTCAGACTGGCAGCCTCTCTCCAGAATCTCAGGCGGAGGTCGTTCCCATCACCTACTGCCTGAGCCTTTTTAACTGGAGATGCCGGGGATTGAACCTGGGACCTTCTGTATGCCAAGCAGATGCTCTGCCACTGAGTCACAGCCCCTCTTTACAGCTCTCCAGAGTCTCAGGCAGAGGTCTTTCCCATCACCTCCTGCCTGGTCCTTTTTAACTGGAGATGCCGGGGATTGAACCTGGGACCTTCTGCATGCCAAGCAGATGCTCTGCCACTGAGCCACAGCCCCTCTTTACAGCTCTCCAGGGTCTCAGGCAGAGGTCTTTCACATCACCTCCTGCCTGGTCCTTTTAACTGGAGATGCTGGGGACTGAACCTGGGACCTTCTGCACGCCAAGCAGAGGCTCCGCCACTCAACCACGGCCCCTCCCCCCCGAAACACCACGTTGAGAGTTCCGGCCTCAGAGCCAAGCCAAATTTGGCCCCAACCGACTGCAGTAGTTTGGAATCCTCCCCAGTGCATGGATTACTCAGAAAGTGCGAGATAAACTCTCCTCTTCCCAACCATGCAGCGCAGTCGATTTGCAGCTGCCGCCACCAGACGTTCTCCTTTCCTCATGAGCTGGTTCTGGCAACTGGAGATATGCTCCGCGGTTTATGAGCTTCCTAAAAGCCCCCCCTCCCCACATCCTCCGGGTCCCCTTCCAGCCAACTCCGCTCCAGCAAGCGGAAAAGACAGTTGCAGCTTCCAAGCAACCGGGGGACTTTCTCTCTCCAGGACGCTCACCGAAGGATTCAAGAGCATTTCAAAGCACCAAACCGGTTTGGCATTTGTGATTCCCAACCCTGGCTCCAGATGGCACCGAGCTGGTTCCGCCGCTTAAGGGCCCATTTGCTCAGAGATTGCTCTCTTAAGAGCTCCAAGTTGGAGATATGCAAAGAACTTCTCAATAAGTCACAGATATTTCTGCCTTCTTTACCCACTGGCAGGATACGCTGGGGTGGGGGGATTATCGTGAAAGTAGGAAATCTCCGAATCGGTAAGCGTGAGCATTTCAGCACAGAGGCCCCTCAGTGGATGTGTGAGCCAGATGGCTATTGCTCGTTCTGGCTATTGCACAGCGGGAGCCCACACAGAAGACTGAGCTATTGCAGCCAGTTCCCCGTTCTAGCATAAAAGGGCTACACCTTTTTTGCATAGACCTTCGACCCATGTTGAGACGCCGGTTGCATCTTTCAGGACACTTATCCACAGAGAGTTGGAACACTTTCCCTATGAGGAAAGGTTAAAGCGCTTAGGGCTCTTTAGCTTGGAGAAACGACGACAGGGGTGACATGATCGAGGTTTATAAGATTATGCATGGGTTTTACAAAATTGTTTTACAAAAGAATAATAATAAATAAATTTCAGACACGCTCACAAATTCCAAATGTGCGCGCGCATTGCTCCTTCGGAAGTGAAGGGTCTCGATTTGCGGGAACCATCTACCTCCTGTGGACCATGGCCTTTGCATGCATGCTTACATTCCATCAAGGTTAAAATCTATGTTTGCCGTTTTGTTGACAGAGAAGATGGGGAAAGTGTTATGTTAACGGGAAGAAAAGCACATGAAAATGGAGGGAGAACCACAACCACGAGATCGGTGGGGTATCGTTAGCCCAAGCCACCAAAACCTGGAAGCCAAATATACTTTTAAGCAATTCCTACAATTACACATGCACACACACACAAATGCTCCTTCTAAGCTGTGGAGTCTTGTGAGCAAAAATCCGTGAGCGACTGGTATGAAAGCTGTGAGCAAGCCATTTGGCTACTGCATAACTTAGTTTGCTCTGGAGCCATCCTTCCCAAGACAAAAACGTGTGAGCCGGAGGCTAAAAAACCATGAGCTAGTTCACACTAACTCAGTATAGAGGGAACACTGACACCCACATACATACACACCCTTCAGAAAGATACTAAAAAGATTCTAACCTTGTTGAATCCTAGAATAAGTATTGGAGTCCTTGCTTGGGTAGCAATGATGAACTATGTTTGTGTGTGTGTAAAGGGAGAACTGGGTTTGATTCCTGACTCCTCCACATGAAGCCAGCTGGGTGACCTTGGGTCAGTCACAAGTTCTCTCAGAGCTGTTCTCTCAAGAGCAGTTCTCTTAGAGCTCTCTCTTCTTCTCTTCTCTTATCTCCCATGGCAGGACAAGGCATCTATAGGGCCCATTTTGCCACCGGTTCTCAGCCAGAAACACTTCTGCCCCAATAAATATGTTTGACTTCACGGTCCCGCTACACTCTCTTATGGGTTTTGCTGCAACAGAGAAACATTGCTACCAGTGTTCCCTCTAAGGTGAGTTAGCGTGAGCCAGCTCACAGTTTCTTAGCCTCCGGCTCACACATTTTTGTCTTAGCTCAGGAAACAATGGCTCCAGAGCGAACTAATGTATGTAGCAGCCAAATCGCTCGCTCACAACTTTACACGAACACAGAAACATAAGAGGGGGCATGTTAGTGGTCTCCCATCCAATTACCGACCCTGCTCAACTCCAGGGATCGGACAAGATTGGGCTATTCCATGCCACCTTGCATCCCTAATGATGAACTCGAAGCCACCTCAATATCACAAACAAACCACGGTTGTTCAACTGAGGTCCAATCAAACTCCAGTTCACTGAGACAGCCTGGGACATGGGAAAGCTGAATCAATTCCTTATCCAGAGAGCCAGTTTGGTGTAGTGGTTAAGTACGCGGACTCTAATCTGGGAGAACCGGGTTTGGTTCCCCACTCCTCCACGTGCACCTGGCTGGATGACCTTGAGCAAGCCGTAGCT
>NW_015171524.1:252692-252936 GCF_001447785.1 Gekko japonicus | reverse complement strand
AAGAGCAGTTTCTGTCAAGAGCTCTCTCAGCTCCACCTACCTCACAGGGTGTCTGTCGTGGGGAGGGGAAGGGAAAGGAGTTTGTAAGCTGCTCTGAGACTCCCTTGGATAGTGAAGGGCGGGGTACAAATCCAATCTCTTCTTCTTCTTTTACCTCACAGGGTGTCTGTTGTGGGGAGGGGAAGGGAAAGGAGTTTGTGAGTCGCTCTGAGACTCCTTTGGGTAGTGAAGGGCGGGGTATAAA
>NW_015171524.1:250012-252532 GCF_001447785.1 Gekko japonicus | reverse complement strand
TGTTGTGGGGAGGGGAAGGGAAAGGAGTTTGTAAGCCACTCTGAGACCCCCTTGGGTAGTGAAGGGCGGGGTATAAATCCAATCTCCTCCTCCTCCTCTTCTCATCTACCTCCTGTGGACCATGGCCTTTGCATGCATGCTTACATTCCATCAAGGTTAAAATCTATGTTTGCTGTTTTGTTGACAGAGACGATGGAAAAAGTGTTATGATAACGGGAAGAAAAGCACATGAAAATGGAGGGAGAACCACAATCATGAGATCGGTGGGGTATCATTAGCCCAAGCCACCAAAACCTGGAAGCCAAATATACTTTTAAGCAATTCCTACAATTACACATGCACACACACACAAATGCTCCTTCTAAGCTGTGGAGTCTTGTGAGCAAAAATCCGTGAGCGACTGGTATGAAAGCTGTGAGCAAGCCATTTGGCTACTGCATAACTTAGTTTGCTCTGGAGCCATCCTTCCCAAGACAAAAACGTGTGAGCCGGAGGCTAAAAAACCATGAGCTAGTTCACACTAACTCAGTATAGAGGGAACACTGACACCCACATACATACACACCCTTCAGAAAGATACTAAAAAGATTCTAACCTTGTTGAATCCTAGAATAAGTACTGCAGTCCTTGCTTGGGTAGCAATGATGAACTATGTTTGTGTGTGTGTAAAGGGAGAACTGGGTTTGATTCCTGACTCCTCCACATGAAGCCAGCTGGGTGACCTTGGGTCAGTCACAAGTTCTCTCAGAGCTGTTCTCTCAAGAGCAGTTCTCTTAGAGCTCTCTCTTCTTCTCTTCTCTTATCTCCCATGGCAGGACAAGGCATCTATGGGGCCCATTTTGCCACCGGTTCTCAGCCAGAAACACTTCTGCCCCAATAAATATGTTTGACTTCACGGTCCCGCTACACTCTCTTATGGGTTTTGCTGCAACAGAGAAACATTGCTACCAGTGTTCCCTCTAAGGTGAGTTAGCGTGAGCCAGCTCACAGTTTCTTAGCCTCCGGCTCACACATTTTTGTCTTAGCTCAGGAAACAATGGCTCCAGAGCGAACTAATGTATGTAGCAGCCAAATCGCTCGCTCACAACTTTACACGAACACAGAAACATAAGAGGGGGCATGATAAAACAGGCCAATGGCCCATCCAGTCCAACACTCAGTGTCACACAGTGGCCAAAATCCAGGGGCCATCAGGAGGTCCACCAGTGGGGCCAGGACACTAGAAGCCCTCCCACTGTTGCCCCCCCAAAGCACCAAGAATACAGAGCATCACCTGCCCCAGACATAAGAACATAAGATAAGCCATGTTGGATCAGGCCAATGGCCCATCTGGTCCAACACTTTGTGTCACACAGCAGCCAAAAATACCAGGTGCCATCAGGAGATCCAGCAGAGCGGCCAGAACTCCAGAAGCCCTCCCACTGTTGCCCCTCCCAGCACTAAGAATACGGAGCATCCCTTGCCCCGGACAGAGTGTTCCACCTGTACCCTGTGGCTAATAGCCACTGATAGACCTCTACTCCAATTCCCACTTGAAGCCGTCCATGCTTGTAGCCGCCACCACTTCCTGAAGCAGTGAATTCCATGCGTTAATTACCCTTCGGGTGAAAAAGTGTTTAAAGCATGATGTTTAAAGAGGGGGCTTCTTTGGAAGCCATATGCCCACCGTCATACCCATGGACTGCAGCGCTTCAATCATCAGCTACCTAGACAAGATGCAAGCAACTAACAAAACCCTGTACTTCTGGCAAAATTCAGAATCAGACCCACTGAGTATTGTCAGTCTGGCAGCAGCTCTCTAGGGTCTTAGGCAGAGGTCTTTCGATCATCTACTGGGGATGTCGTGGATTGAACCTGGGACCTTCTGTACACCAAGAAGATGCTCTAACATTAAGCTTTGGCCCTTGAATGCTCATACCCCCAAATCTCGTTGTTCTCTTCTACTGCAGGCCAACATGGCTACCCTCGGAAACCATTCCTGAAGTAATTAACTACGGTTCAGGGCCCCAAGACCGCAATTCTAAGCACGCTTCCTAGGACCAACCCCTACTGATCTCAGTGGGACGTCTCGGAATAAGCTCATTTAGGACTGCACAGCAGAACCATAAAGAAGCCCAGAAGTGGAGGAAACCCAGCTGTAGGCTGGTAAAATTAATTGATAACAGAAGCGTCTACTAGAAGAGGAGGTTTTTTTAAATTAAAAAAATGGAGCGTTTTACAGTTGAGGTGCCCAACTGCTGGGAAAACTCAACCAAGATACGTTTACGGCTTAATTACTCACTGCTGTTTTTATAGAAAAAGGAGGAGGAGGAGATTGGGTTGATACCCCGTCCTTCATTTGGAGGGTCAGAGCAGCTTACCATCTCTTTTCCCTTCCCCTCCCCACAACAGACACCCTGTGAGGTAGGTGGGGCTGGGAGAGCTCTTTCAAGAACTGCCCTTGAGAGAACAGCTCTGACAGAACTATGGCTTGCCCAGGGTCATCCAGCAGCTGCAAGTGGAGGAGTGGGGAATCAGACC
>NW_015171524.1:239820-249413 GCF_001447785.1 Gekko japonicus | reverse complement strand
TCTTCTGAGGTTTTTATGAAGGCCTCGGCCTCTCTGCCCTGTTGTTGGACCTCCAGAGGAACTGGTTGGCCACTGTGTGAGACAGGAGGCTGGAGTAGATGGACCACTGGTCTGATCCAGCAGGGCTCTTCTGAGGTTCTTATGAAGGCCTCAGCCTGTCTACCCTTTTGTTGGCCCTCCAGAGGAACTGGTTGGCCACTGTGTGAGACAGGAGGCGGGAGTAGATGGACCACTGGTCTGATCCAGCAGGGCTCTTCTGAGGTTCTTATGAAGGCATCAGCCTCTCTACCCTTTTGTTGGCCCTCCAAATAAACTGGTTGGTCACTGGGTGAGACAAGAGGCTGGAGTAGATGGACCACTGGTCTGATAAAGCAGGGCTCTTCTGAGGTTTTTATGAAGGCCTCGGCCTCTCTGCCCTGTTGTTGGACCTCCAGAGGAACTGGTTGGCCACTGTGTGAGATAGGAGGCTGGAGTAGATGGACCACTGGTCTGATCCAGCAGGGCTCTTCGGATTTTCTTATGAAGGCATCAGCCTCTCTACCCTTTTGTTGGCCCTCCAAAGAAACTGGTTGGCCACTGGGTGAGACAGGATGCCAGAGTAGATGGACCACTGGTCTGATCCAGCAGGGCTCTTCTGAGGTTCTTATGAAGGCCTCAGCCTCTGTTCCCTGTTGTTGGACCTCCAGAGGAACCGGTCGGCCACTGTGTGAGACAGGATGCTGGACTAGGTGGACCCCTGGTCTGATCCAGCAGGGCTCTTCTGATGTTCTTAACGGACATCCCAGACCGAGTAGCAAGATCTTGATGGGTTTGGGAAAGTCTCCCTATGAACCCTGAAGGATAGCGGGGCTTATGTGTTCCAGCTCTGCCTCTTCCGTCCCACTCCATTTTTCCCACTGCATGACAAGAGTGGATTGTGCCCGATTTTGCAGGTAGGTGGGGAAAGGGGGTAGGGTTCTCATGCTGATCGGCCAAGCTTTGGAGTTGGCCAAAGGAGTGCAAGAGGTAGAAATGACTCGGATCTTCCAGCTGATATCTCCTACCCAGCAAGGCTGTGCTTTGTCCTTGGGAGCTAGAACCAGAGAAGTGAACTATCCAAGGCCATTCAGCCATGACAGAGCTCCAAGCTGGGACTCACCCTGCATCATTGCCAGGTGGGGGGCAGAGGGGAGGGACTCCAGTTCTCATTCAGTCTCCCTGGGGGGGAATTTAAGGGTACCGTCAAACCGTAGACATACTCAGAGCAACGTCTGCCTCCAACACGGAGCTCTCCGTGGTCCTGCCGCACTCGCTTGCAAAACAGGAACTTGCTATCCAGTGCTGATACCACATCTTCTATTGAAATTAACCAGTTGGGAGATTCAGGACAAAAAGAAAAATATTGATTCACACGCTGTGGGATTTGTCTGTGGGATTCACTCCCATGAGACACAACAACGGCAGCTGGCTGAGACTGTTTAGAAAGGGGATTGAAGAAATCCCTGGAAGGTAGGCCTATCTTGAAGGTCCTGGCCAAGCTAGTTAACTGGAGCCTCCATGTTCAGAGGCAGTACACCATTAAATACCGGTTATTTAGAACTTACCATCTGTAAAAAGGTTCCCTTGCTCGAAAGCCAGTCGAATCCGACTCTAGGGTTGCGGTGCTCATCTCCGTTTCAAAGCCAAAGAGCCAGCGCTGTCCGAAGACGTTTCCGTGGTCATGTGGCCGGCATGACTAAACACCAAGGCACACGCTGTTACCTTCCCACCGAAGTGGTACCTATTTATCTACTTGCACTTTCTTGCTTTCGAACTGCTAGGTTGGCAGGAACTGGAACTTGAGATGGGAGCTCACTCCATTACGTGGCACACTCGGGTCTCGAACTGCTAACTACTGACCTTCCACAGCCTGCAGTTCAGCGTCTTAACCACTGGTCTTTAATCTTCGAGGACACAGATTGATAACCGTCCTCATTAATTGATAATCCAAGGTAGGATGCCTATAATCTGCAATCCCTTATAGGGGGATTATAGGGTCTAGGCCAGGGGTGTCAAACATGCAGGCCGGGGCCCAGATCAGGCTTCCAGAGGCCTTCTATCAGGCCCGCAGGGGAACTGGCTGTCTTCTGCTTCTTCTTCCAGTTCTTCTGCTGCTGCGTCGTCCTAGGTTTGCAGTTTACAGATACACACCTGAACAGCATACTCAAGATTGCAACAACACAGACATTTTGATGCAGTACTTCAGAGCAAGAGGTGTCAGTTATCAGACACTGTTAGATAAAGAAAATATTGCAAGAGCGCTAATGTCTTAAGCATGTTTTTATTTTAAGTTTTAAAAAATCCCTTTGTGTTTGTGTCCTTTATAAAGTTTGTATCTCCGCTACCTGGCATTACCTTTTATGACACACACGGCCCGGCCCAACAATGTCTCATTTATAAGCTGAATGTAAATAAATAAAATAAATAAATAATAAAATGTCAGATCCGGCCCTCATAACAAATGAGTTCGACAGCCCTGGTCTAGCCCTTTCTGCTCTTAATTTTCTAACACCAGGGCACCATTGCAACAGTTGTGACACAGTCTGATCACCATAGTTTAAGGGTTACGTTTATAGTTTTACTCTTGATTTTATTGTTTTATATTAAATGTTGTAACCCACTCTGAGCCCGCTTGCGGAAAGGGCGGGACAGACATTGAATCAAATAAATAAATAAAGCAGCAATGGCAAAGAGTTATTTGCCTTCCCCTGTGGGCTTTGTGGAAGCAACTGGCTGCAGGAAACAGTATTCTGGTCCAGATTTATCGGTCTTCCTGTGAAGCCAGGAAGGAGTCCGTAAGAATGTGCTAAGAGCCCTCTTGGATTCAGACCAAATGGCTAACCTGGAGGGCTCTTGGGACATTCTCAGTGTCTCTTTCCACGAGCGTGAAACACAAAACAGGAAGTACAATGTTCACATACCCAATTCCTTCCCAGCTAGCACACGAGAACCTCAATGAGCAACTTCTCTCCACTGGATCTGAGGCATCGGTTAAGACGTTTGGTCACAAGCAAGACAGTTTGGACACTTCCTCACCAACGTTCCCTCTAAGCTGTGGAGTCTTGTGAGCAAAAATTCTACTTGGTGAGCTACTGGCATTCAAGGGTTGAGCGAGCAATTTGGCTACTGCATAAATTAGTTTGCTCTGGAGTCCACCTTCCTGAGCAAAGACAAAAATGTGTAAGCCGGAGGCTAAAAAACTGTGAGCTAGCTCACACTAACTCAGCTTAGAGGGAACATTGTGAAGCCTCACTGTAAGAGCAGTGGACCAGCCTGCCTCGGGAGGTGGTGGATGCTCCTTCGCTGGACGTTTTCAAGCGGAGGCTGGACGACCATCTGTCGGGAATGTTGTAGGGCTATCTTTCGGCTATGCTCCTGCAGAGCGCAGGGGGTTGGACTAGATGACCTGCAAAGCCCCTTCCAACTCTAAAATTCCATGATTCTATGATTCTAAGACTGGCACCTTGATTCCAGACCCTTTATGTGCCCACAGATTACTGGCACTTTTGGTATTCATTATTTTTAAAAAATTAAAATTACATGCTCATAAACGCCAAGCCATTATGCAAATCAGCACAAATGTGCAGACATCCATAAATTGCAAGGATTTTTGGAGGGGGGGGTGAAGAAAGAGGGGGGGAGCTTTTATCAGCTTAATACCAAATTATTGGAACGCTTCAGGGAAGGATTTGAGATTTTCTTTAATTAAAAAATCTCGACGAAGTCACCGCTTTCCTCTCTCATTACTGACATTCAAGGACATTAAAAGGGTGTGCGCGCATGTGTTCATTTGCAAGCGATTCACTGCCAAATTATTCTTTTTGATTTCTGAAAAGAGAGGTTTTGAGCACTCCGGATACCAAGTTTTGATTAATTTACATGCATACAACAGTCACTTCGTTTTTTCCCCAATGCAAATGACAAGGACCCGGGCATCTAACCAGAAAGGATCCCACAGCTTTTCACGCAGATCCCGTTGCTAACGGGCATACACAATTGCACGAGTTTTATTCCGGGCATCTGTATCCTAGCCGGCTGCCAAGACGTCAGGCTGGCATGCCTCGGGTTTTGAGAGCCAATGTAGCCAAGGGGGGCCCACGTTACTGAACCAAGTTTCAGGCAATCCTTTGTGCAAATGCTCATCTCATCTACAGATTTCTTAGGCAGCTGGCAGGCAGGACACAATGGCTCAGCCGCATGAGTACACAGACAACCGCTCAACCTACTCTGCAAGGCTGTTGTAAGGCTCGTGGTGGTGAAAAGGGCTCCTAAGTGGCATCTGACTTTTAGGCCCTTTTCACGATACTCCTCTAAACCGAATGTTATTCATTGTTGGCTGGATTTCGAGGAAAGTGAGACAGGGACAGGGGTTTTGTATGGCAAATTCCCTTCCGTTAATGAGCTATAGCGCTCACCTCCAAACATTTTTTTAAAGTCTGAGGAAGACTGCGTGACAAAAGAAGAGAAGAAGAGATTGGATTTATACCTCGCCCTTCACTACCCAAAGGAGTCTCAGAGCGGCTCACAATCTCCTTTCCCTTCCCCACAACAGACACCCTGTGAGGTAGAAGAAGAAGAAGAGATTGGATTTATACCTCGCCCTTCACTACCCAAAGGAGTCTCAGAGCGGCTCACAATCTCCTTTCCCTTCCCCACAACAGACACCCTGTGAGGTCGGTGGGGCTGAGAGAGCTCTGACAGAAACTGCTCTTTTTTTCAAGAACAGCTCTTATCAGAACTATGGCTTGCCCAAGGTCATCCAGCCAGGTGCATGTGGAGGAGTAGGGAATCAAACCCGGTTCTCCCAGATTAAAGCCCGCACACTTAACCACTACACCAAACTTAACCACTACACCAGAAGGGGGGGGGATGGCATTGTAGGAAGCGCTATGGACATTTAAAACAGCACACCACAGCAATTCAGAAGCGCAATGAAGGGATTGAAAACGGGTGGAAATCAGTTTCCCTCAAAAGCGGCTCAATCATGCTTTGCTAACCCAACGTAAGACGGTTTGTATGAACAAGTAAATAAATTGCATTAGAAGCTGGTTACTAAAATGGGTCTGTCTGAAATGATGGGGGGGGAATCAATTAGCAACCAGTTACTAAAACAGAATAGAAAGGCAGTTTTAAAAAGAGCCATAGCGACCCTGTGGGGTTTCCAAGGCAAGAGATGTCCAGAGGTGGTTTGCCCTTGCCTGCCTCTGCATAGCAACCCTGGACTTCCTTGGGGGTCTCCAATCCAAGTACTAACCAGGGCTGACTAGAGATGTGAAGGCCTGGAAAAAAAACTGGAAAAATTCGTGGGGGAAATGGGTTCTTTCCATTTTTCCCCTGAAGCCTTTTTTGTTTTTTTTCCAAAAAATTGGGAAAATTGAAAAAAGAAAAGAAAAAAAAGAAAAAAAATGATTATGGAACATTTTACTTTAACATGATGAATAAAATATTTTAAGACAAGGTGTTCAAATATTTTGCAAATCATTTCTAAAAAATATGTATGGTATCAGATTGATCTGATTTCTGTGCACTGAGGACAAGCAAGTCCTAGGTTACCAACTGAACTCTCCAATGCAAGAACAAGATGCATTTCTTCCTTTAGGAGGTGCTAGTGTCACAAGAAAAGAAAAAGGTTTCAGTTTGTTTGTTTTTTTGCATGTGGGTGGGTATTCTGTTTGTAATAATTGTTTGGATACACTATAGTTTTAATATGCTAGTTGTGATAATTTCATGCCAAGTAAAAATGTCCATAGTCATAATTTATGTTTCTAAAGTAACAGAATGACTTTCAATCTGGAAAAGGAAAAAGTGCTAATGTAGCATTTTTTTTTCTATTTTTCTGAAAATTTCGTTTTCCCCTTGAGAAAAACAGGGTTTTTTCCCCCGAGCTTCAAAATTTCTGAAAATTTTACATCTCTAGGGCTGACCCTGCTTCGCTTCGGAGATGTGACGAAATTTGGGCTAGCCCGGGCATTCAGGTCATAGCAAATTTCTACCAACTGGGCTACTAACAAACCTTTACGGTTCCTACCGGAGTCAACGAAAAAAGCATCTACCTGCCGGCGTCTCAGTTCATCACCACAAAGTTCAATTACGAAGTCATTAATGGAGGGAACACTGAATGGGAAAAAAAAAGAATCCATTCCTTCACCTCCAAATTACAGAGATGCCGTTGGTCAGCAACCCTTTCGGCCTTCTGGGGCACCTAAATATAGAAGCCTTCCCGACACCGACTCCACGTATCCGGGTCAGCTCCGGAATGTTCCTGCCGAAGCCGTTCTCCGTCGAGGCCGCTCGACTCCGCAGTTCCATATTGAGGTATTCGGTCCTAAAGCACAACACAGTATTCTGCTGTTTTAAGAACCCCGTTATTCTGCAGGGAAGAAGGGAGGTAAAGAGTCTGTTCCGTGAAAGCCCGGCCTTCCAACGTCCAGCAGCAAGCGCGGAGCAGATGAAACTGAGCCAAAGTCATGGCCACATTCTACTGTGTGGGTGACAACTAGACAAAAATCTTACTTTGTGTGTGTGTGTGTGTGTGTGTGCATGAAGTGCCATCGTCGCTTCCGTCTTACAGCACCCCTACAAATTAAAGCTCTCCAAATGTCCTGTTGTTAAGAGCTTTGCAAACTGAGGGCTGTGACTTCCTTGTAGAGTCCATACATTTTTCCTAGTGTCCTCGGACTCTGATCTGGGAGAACCGGGTTTGATTCCCCACTCCTCCACACCAAGCTGCTGGATGACCTTGGGCAAGCCACAGTTCTGTCAGAACCGTTCTCAAAAGAGCAGTTTCTCTCAGAGCTCTCTCAGCCCCACCTCCCTCACAGGGTGTCTGTTGTGGGGAGGGGGAGGGAAAGGAGCTTGTAAGCCGCTCTGAGACTCCGAGTGAAGGGCGGGGTATAAATCCAATCTCCTCTTCTTCTTCCAGTGACTGTCTTCTCATAATGGACCCAAAGCACAATAGCCTCACTGCATTTTCGCACACACTAACGAACGCGCTTTCAATCCACTTCCAATGCACTTTGCAACTGGATTTTACTGTGTGAAATGGCAGAATCCACTTGCAAATGGTCGCCAAAGTGGATTGAAACAGCATGATTTAGCATTCGCTTCAGTCCTTTCCGCTTCTAGGGAGAGTTCAGGGTTAATTTGACCTAGAATCCACTTGTTTGTCTTTCTGGCGGACTTTAATCTGGGCAGACCGGGTTTGATTCCCCACTCCTCCACATGCAGCTGCAGTTATTTCAGAGCTGTTCCCTCAAGGGCAGTTCTCTCAGAGCTCCCTCAGCCCCACCTGCCTCACAGGGTGTCTGTTGTGGGGAGGGGAAGGGAAAGGAGTTTGTGAGCTGCTCTGAGACTCCTCTGGGTAGTGAAGGGCGGGGGATAAATCCAGTCTCCTCCTCCTCCTCTTCTTCCTCTTCACGATTCCCAAAACCAGAACAAATTATTCCTTCCATTTGTATCTCATTTATTCATAAGTTAAAAATTCAGCTTTTAAAGGTTCCCTTGCTCGAAAGCCAGTCGAATCCGACTCTAGGGTTGCGGTGCTCATCTCCGTTTCAAAGGCGAAGAGCCAGCGCTGTCCGAACACGTTTCCGTGGTCATGTGACCGGCATGACTAAACATGGAAACGCTGTTACCTTCCCATCGAAGTGGTACCTATTTATCTACTTGCACTTTCTTGCTTTCGAACTGCTAGGTTGGCAGGAGCTGGAACTAGAGACGGGAGCTCACTCCGTCATGCGGCACACTCGGGTCTCGAACTGCTGAACTACCGACCTTCCACAGCCTGCAGTTCAGCGTTTTAACCACTTGAGCCACCGCATTTGTATCTCATTTATTCATAAGTTAAACATTCAGCTTTTAGGCACGCAGAATTTGCACTGGGCATTTGGCTTCCGGGCTCGATTCGCAGAGCGCACGCAAGGCCCAAAGACTTCCAAGCTTGGGATCTCTTCCCCCCCCCTCAAATGGACCCCTCCCGACCTAGAGATGTAACTCATGGCAAAAACACATCCCTCGCCTGCCAGGAAGACATAAAAGCCTTCCCAGTTCCAACCTTCTGCTAATGCACTGTTTTTATTGCCCGAACACCTGGTGTACTCGCCATTCCCACCAAGTGCGGAAGCATACGGTGGCCCTCATGAAGCCCCGGTTCAGAGAAGAAACTGCAGCAATCGAAACCGATTAAGATGTCAGGAACTCACTGCAAGCTTCTCGCCATCCGATTACTGTAATTTATTAGGCTGTAAAATGCAGGCGGGCTCACATTGAAGTGGTTGCATTATCCTTTGGAAACAGGGAACCAAACAATCAACTCCAAACTAATAGCCTGCTCCCAAAAGGATATTGAACCTCCTATGCGGGGAGAGAGAGAAGAGCATAAAAAGAGCCGCGATGGATCAGACCAATAGTCCATCTACAACCTGTCTCGCACAATGGTCAGCCGGTTCCTCTGGGGAGACGACAACAGGGCAGAGAGGCCGAGGCCTTCCCCTGAGGCTGCCTCCTGGCTCTGGGATTCAGAGGTGGACTGCCTCTGAATTGTGGAGGTTCCCCACAGCTGGTAGCCACTGATAGACGTATCCTCCACAAATCCATTGAATCATCTTTGAAAACGGATTACTCCCGCAGCAACCACTACATCCTCTGGCAGCAAATTCCGTATTATAATCACTCCCCGTGTAAAGAAGTGTTTCCTTTTGTCCGCCCTGAACCTACTGCCCGTCGGCTTCACTGGATGCTCTCGCGTTCCAGTCCTTTGGGAGCGGGAGACAAAACGTTCCCTTTGTCCACTGTCTCTGCCCCATGCGTAATTTTAGAAAGCCGTCTCATGTCCCCCTCTTAAGTCATTTATTCTCTAAACTGAGAAGTCCCCGAATGGGGTCCAAGAGGTAACAGACACCTCTCCGCCGGAGAACAGTCAGACCAGTGGAACCTTAGGCACCAACAAGAGTTTCAGAGTAGAAGCTTTCAAGAGTTAAAAGTTCCTTTCATCACACCCTCCTCTTTGCAAAAGGGTGCAGTTCCAACCACCTTGAAACAGGAGGTCATAAGGCACCCCTCCGGAAAAAACCATCCCAGGACCCCACTGACCTAAACAACTATTGGCAGTTGGTCAACATTGCTTTTATTTTGGTAAGGAGGTCCTGAGTCGCTAGATGGCTACACAGCTTCGGAGTGTGTGGAAGAGTGGCAGACAGGCCCGTGGCTATGGTGGGGGTTTGGGGGGCTCCGCCCCCTTTCTTAAAGGCACAGCCCCACAAGAATCTTTAAGCGGAGTGGGGTGGCTGTAGTTGACTGATTCCCACACCGAGCAAGGGGGTTGGAGTAGGTGACCTCTAGGATCCCTTCTCACTCTGTGTCAAGAAACTGGTCTCCTTTCAGAGAGTTTTCCTGCCTAAGTGTTGGCTTTCTTGACTACAGAAGTCATCACCCCCACCTATTGGCTTGTTCTCAGAAGTGTTGCTTCGGCTTGCAGAAGTGATTAACTTGCAGCGGCTGAGAATTGTCATCTAAAGTGGTTGGCAGCTTGCAATTTAGGGACCTATCCTAGTAACAGCTTTCTATTGGCCAAACGG
>NW_015171524.1:235905-239787 GCF_001447785.1 Gekko japonicus | reverse complement strand
CGGGGGGGGGGGGGGAAATTGACCCAAAAGCCACAAAAACCTGGCTACAGGCCTGGTGACAGAGCCTCTCCTTGACATGCAGAAGGTCCCAGGTTCAATCCCCAGCATCTCCAGCTAAAAGGATCAAGCAGCAGGTGATAGGGAAGACCTCTGCCTGAGACCCTAGAGCGCCGCTGCCAGTCTTGAGTAGACAATACTGACCCTGATGGAACAAGGGTCTGATTCATTATAAAGAAGATTCTGGCACTCATACTGGAGAAGGCACTGTGACTCAGTGGTAGAACATCTGCTTGGCATGCAAAAGGTCCCAGGTTCCATCCCTGGCATCTCCAGTTCAAGGGACCAGGCAGGAGGTGATGGGAAAGACCTCCACTTGAGACCCTGGAGAGCTGTAAAGAGGGGCTGTGGCTCAGTGGTAGAACATCTGCTTGGCATGCAGAAGGTCTCTGGTTCAATCCCCGGCATCTCCAGTTAAAGGGATCCCGCAGTAGGTAACCTCTGCCTGACTCCATGGTGAGCTGCTAAGTATGAGTAGATAATACTGAGCCTGAAAGAACAATGTTCGGATTCAGTATAAGAAGAAGAATAAGAGATTGGATTTATACACCGCCCTTCACTACCTGAAGGAGTCTCAGAGCGGCTGACAATCTCCTTTCCCGTCTCCTCCCCACAACAGACACCCTGAGAGGTAGGTGGGGCTGAGAGAGCTCTTTTGAGGACTGCCGTTTGAGAGAACAGCTCTGAGAAAACCTGTGACTGACCCAAAGTCACACCAGCAGCTGCATGTGGAGGAGTGGGGAATCAAACCGGTTTCTCCCAGATTAGAGTCACCGCTCCTAACCACTGCACCAAACTGGCTCCATGAGTGTAGAGGGTCTTGGGGGAGACTGATTCTCTTGGGACACATTTCAGTCCCAATTGGACAAAAACAGCCTTGGTCACCCTGACCGAAAAGAACGACTCTGGGAGAGCGAGAGGGGGGACGTGTCCCTCTCCCAAAGAGCAGAAGTGAAATTCTGCAAGCAAATAAAATTAAAATCTTACACACACCCGTCTTTCCTATCAATCCTCAGCAGCTCGGAATATATAATCAGTTATATTGTTCTGGCCTGTTAAGGATTACGAGGAGATGTTCCTTGAATTCCCTTTGGGAGGAGGAAAAAAGCTCCAATTTGCTTCCAATGCAAATGACTGCGCTCAGTGCCGATTTAAAACACTTCATTTTTTTTTTGGCTTGGATTTGCACTGACAAGAGCTATTTATTCTCCTCCGGTTCCTCACCCCGCCCCGCCACCCATCAACACACACACTGGGCTGTCAAAAAGAAAACCCCCAAAGTGTGTGCAAATCATATCTCTGCGCTAAGAAGCAATTTGTTCAAGATGTATGGGCAGGGATCTGTGCTTACGGATGCCGCCACCCCCCAAGTACACACATCACAACAGGGATGTGTAAGTGGCAAACTCAGGGGCTCGATCTAGCAGGAAGGGGGTTGTCTTACCCGGCCTCCAACACAGCCCCACATCGCAAGGACCCACCCTGCCAGTGTTCCCTCTAAGCTGAGTTAGTGTGAGCTAGCTCACAGTTTTTTAGCCTCCGGCTCACACCTTTTCGTTTTAGCTCAGGAAGGAGGGCTCCAGAGCAGAATAAATGTATGCAGCAGCCAAATGGCTCGCTCACAACTTTAATGCCAGCAGCTCACAAAGTAGAATTTTTGCTCACAAGAGTCCACAGCTTAGAGGGAGCATCGCCGGAGATATAAACTTCATAAAGGGCACAGGCAAAACAAATTAACAATATTATTTTTAACTCAAAATACAATTGATTCCTAGCAGTGAAGGCAACTGATTTCCTGGGGAACTCACAAAACCCCCAATAAATGTATTTAATCACATGGAAGACTAGGTTTTTCCCCAAGAGAATACCATAATACCAAGGGAGCGGTGGCACAGGCAGTTAAACGCCTGCTACTAATAACAGCTGTTTGATGGGCTGCAGCGGCTCCTTATCTGGCGAAAATGGCGTCCAGATACATCGGTGGCGAAACCAGACGGCGGTGGAGAAGGCAGAGCCGGGACGACGCACGAGCGTGGCGGCGCAGGCGGGGCGGAGCCGCAAGGACAGAGCCATGGTTGCGCCGAGCATGCCGCGCGGCAGAAGGGCCAACCAATCCACTGCTGACAGATCGCCAGAAAAAAGGAGCCAGAAGCCGAAGCTGAAGACGACGGAGCCGACCCGAGAAAAGAAACCCCCCTCCACTAGGTGCCCGTAGGGATGTCCCCACCCCTAAGAATTGTGGCCATAGGTTTGGGATAATGAATAACTGTAGCCGCTCAGAGACCCCTTCGGGGGTTAGAGCGGGGTAGCAAGTCGAAGAAATAAATAAATAAAAGGGGGAGCACCTGACATTTCCATACATACCAGTTGCTTGCGGGCTGGGTAAGAGCCCTGGAAGGCCTGGTTCCGGCCCTCGGGCCTTATATTTGACACCCCTGCTGTAATCCATCCTTCAAAAAAGCAAAGGACTGATCTTGCAAACGGGTAGCCCTGCTGGTGCCCCCCGAGTAGCTCAGCCTCAAAAACTCAACCAGACAAGACCAAGATCATACGTTCGCTGATAAAACTCAATTGCGGCTGGCGGAGCCTCAATTTGCCTCAGGGCCGTGCGCGGTAAGGAGGGCGACATATAAAGATGCCATCGATTTGGTGGTTGCTGGCGAGTTGACTGCTGGAGAGCGAATCGTTGCAACAGCAGCTTTGAAGGGGACTAGGAAGGTAGAGGGATCTGATATCATCAGGACGGGACGACCTACATCCAGGACAAGAATTTTTAAAAAATATATCTGGCTCGTGAGTACGCAGAGCACTGAAGGTCTTTGATCCGTCGAAGCAGGCTGACTTGAGCAGCCATTAGCAAGAGTCAACAGACAGTGAGGACGTGTACCAGATGCAAAGTCACAGGAAGGGCTGATGGACGAATGAGTGCGCATGTACATAGCAGGAGCGGTTGTGCACGAGAGAGAAGGTGCTGCAGTTTGAAGAAAGGTGGGATTTAAGAGGCGTAGGTGGGGGGGGGGACACGTGTCGGCTTTGTCCCTGCTTCGTTTCTTAAAAAAATACCCAGCCAAGGACCTAAGGAAGGCGAGGGTAGAAAGACAGCTGGAGCTCTTCACTGTGTCCAAGGGGTTCTGAGTCACGGAGGAAAATTCACTTCTAAAACGCCCTAGGTTAGGGCAATTCTGCATCTTGCATTCGTTCCACATTTTCTCAACTGGGAGGGGAAAACGCAGCTCAAAACCATATTCAAACACGTCACCCCTGAACGGCCATAAATCTATGCAGAAGGTACCATAAAATCTGATGATCGAAGGATGCAAACGCAGCATGCAATGCAGAGGTGGATTTCTATTCCAACGTCGGTTTGCTAAAACAATGGAGGGAAAAGCCAACACAGAATCAGCCCAAGCTAGCCCACTCCCTTGAAAGAGGGGGATTGTTCTTAACAAATTAGCATCCCACTGTGACAAACACGGATTCAACATTAGCCACCTTACCTGTCCTCCTAGATTAAAAATAGCCGCTCCACTTTTACGACGGCCATTGATCACGTTCGTTCCCCTGCCCTTTCGCAGGGTGCCCCCGCGCACGCGAATCTCTGACCCTCCATTAAGTTTTCAAGCCGCGTTTGCAAAACCATCCTTCAGAGCATGGGCCGACCAGGAACCTGGACAGGCCCGTGGCTCTGTTGGCACAAGGTCCCTGGCTTCGGCGTGAACCCCATCGGCCCGCTTACCCATGCGAGGACGTTTTATGTTATGGTAATTAAATCAATAATCCAGTCCTTTGCTTCTCCCGGAAAGATGATAAATGAGTGTGCAGCGA
>NW_015171524.1:211857-235873 GCF_001447785.1 Gekko japonicus | reverse complement strand
CTGGGGGGGGGGGGGGGTAAAGCACGCTTTGGTGACATACAAGATGTTGCGTGAACGGTTCTCGTCTCAGGAGCCGCACGTAAACGGAAAAGGTAGAAAGGGGGAAGATAGAAGGAAGAGCTGTTGCCAGACGTATTTTTTTAAAAAGGAGTGGATACAGAAGTGGAGGAACTCAGGAAGAACTGAAAACAGGACGGAGGAGGAGGAGATTGGATTTATACCCCACCCTTCACATGGAGTCTCAGTGCGGCTTACAAATGCCTTTCCCTTCCCCTCCCCACAACAGACACCCTGTGAGGTAGGGGGGGCTGAGAGAGCCCTGACAGAAACCGCTCCGCTCTTTCAAGGACAGCTCTGACAGAACTATTGCTTACCCAAGGGCATCCAGCAGGTGCGAGTGGAGGAGTGCGGAATCAAAACCGGTCCTCCCAGATTAGAGTCCGCGCACTTTACCACGACACCAAAAACGAAACGTTATTCACCATTTTCCACCAACGGACTCACTAGTGCCATTTCCTTTAGGGCACGGCCTTGTGGAAATGTCCGCTTATTAACTGACATTGAGGTGATGCGGTGGCGTCATTAGAGCGCCAGATGGGAGAGACCTGGATTCGAATCTATGCTCAGCCACGAAGCTCACGGGGCGACTCTGGGCTAGTCACTCTCCGAGCCTGACCTACCTCACAGGGCTGGCGCAAGGATAACATACAGAGAGGAAAGCCAGCCACAAGCTGCTCGAAGGAAAGACAGGGCTTTCTAAAACGAGAAACCAAAGAGCTGCTCTCTGCAACGGTCAACCCAGAGCTAAAGCTGATTGGCTGCGTAGCACTGTGATGTCATCCTGTTCGTCATGTGATCCTGACGAGGTCTCGTCTGAGAGAAGAAACAGCAGCCAGGTCAGATAACAGGGGAAGGAAGGACACAAACCAGGTTTTTAAAAAAGACCAGCCTCCTCTTCCTTCGCTGCCGCCTGACCCCTCTGTCACAATCTCCAGGCAACACACCTAGGCTTCCCCCCTCCCAGTTTACCATCACAACAACCCTGCAGGATAGGCCGAGAAAGCACAAAGGGCCCAAAGTGCATCGCGATTCGAAGCCAGGTCTCTCCGTTGAGAGTCCGGCAGCCGATCATGCCGTGCGGGGAAAGCCGAATCGAGATTTCAAACCCCGCCCAAGCCCCCCCCCCCCCAAATCAGAAACCATTCTGCCTCGTAAAAAAGAAAGGATTCAATTTAGAGAAGCGTATTCCGATTGCTTCACACACACACACACACCCCCAATTTGAGGCTTTATTTCCCATCGAATTTGACGCGAAGCAGAGAAATGCAGACTTCCTGGCTCCCGCCCGACACCATCTGTCCAGGCACAAGAGGAAAGGAAGCAACTTAAATCCTTGAAGGGAGCAAGTAGCCAATTTTCAGCATTTCTCTCCCCCCACCGGCCTGAAGGAAAATGAATCTTGGAGCACAGCCAAAGAGACAAATGAAGCTCACGGGCCGAGCTACACGTTACACGGAAGATCCAAGATGTCAGCATTCTGAAAGTGTCTTGCATCGAATATAGAATGTCCCCCCCCAATGAAACACGCTGGTGCAGAATCACCAGAAGAAACAGGAGGAGGAGATTGGATTCATACCCCATGGCCCTTCACTACCCAGGGAAGTCTCAGAGCGGCTCGCAAACTCCTTTCCCTTCCCCTCCCCACAACAGACACCCTGTGAGGTAGGTGGGGCTGAGAGAGCTCTGGCAGAAACTGCTCTTTTTCAAGGACAGCTCTGACAGAACAACAGCTTGCCCAAGGTCATCCAGCAGGTGCAAGTGGAGGAGTGGGGAATCAAGCCCGGTTCTCCCAGATGAGAGTCCGCGCACTTAACCACTACACCAAACTGGCTCTCTTGGACAGATCCAAAGCTCTCTCCACCGTCAATATGGATGCCTGCAGAAGTGTTTCGGACCCGAATAGCCCAGGCCGGCCTGATCTTGTCGGATCTCGGAAGCTAGAGAGGGTCGGGGGCCTTGGTTAATGGTGTCGGGAGACCACCAAGGAAGTCCAGGGTCCCTAAGCAGAGGCGGGCAATGGGAAACCACCCAATCTCAGGAGCTAAGCAGTGTCAGCAGAGGGTTAGTGCTTGGATAGGAGACCACCAAGGAAGTCCGTGGTTGAGACACAGAGGCAGGCGAGGGCAAAACCACCCCTGAACAAAGAGCCAGTTTGGTGTCGTGGTTAAGAGTGCAGATTCTAATCTGGGAGGACCGGGTTTGATTCCCCACTCCTCCACTTGAAGCCAGCTGGGTGACCTTGGATCAGACACAAGTTCTCCCAGAACTGTTCTCTCACGAGCAGTCCTCAAAAGAGCTCCCTCAGCCCCACCTACCACTCAGGGTGTCTGTTGTGGAGAGGGGAAGGGAAAGGAGATTGTAAACTGCTCTGAGACTCCTTCGGGTAGTGGAGGGAGGGGTATAAATCCAATCTCTTCTTCTTCTATGCCACTGAGTGGACTCTAGTCTGGGAGAACCGGGTTTGACTCCCCACTCCTTGATATGCAGCTGCTGGTGTGACCCTGGGTCAGTCACAAGTTCTCTCAGAGCTGTTCTCTCAGGAGCAGTCCTCAGGAGAGCTCTCTCAGCCCCGCCAACCTCACGGGGTGTCTGTTGTGGGGAGAGAGCAAGTTTATGCATAACCCTTGTAGGTACTCTTCAGCACTGCTCACAAGTTCTTTCAGTTACAAGTTCTCTCAGAGCTGTTCTCTCAAGGGCAGTCCTCAGAAGAGCTCTCTCAGCCCCCACCTACCTCATAGGGTGTCTGTTGCGGGGAGGGGAAGGCAAAGGAGTTTGCAAGCTGCTCTGAGACTCCTTCGGGGAGCGAAGGGCGGGGTATGAATCCAATCTCTTCTTCTTCTTCTTGTCTTGAAAACCCTACAGGGTTGCCATAAAGTCAGTTGGAACTGGACTTCATTGCCCAAGAAGGATTGGAAGTAGCGGACCTCAGGGAATCTCATACTGGTTTTAATAAGGACATGGTGGAAAGGACGGATCTAATGCTATCTCCACCGTTAATACAGACGCATGCAGAAGTACCGTCTCCCAGTTAACCCCCTTCCATATAATTCCTTCGAAGCGCAGAAGGGACTCATCTCCTGGGTCCAGAAAAAGGAGTAAAGATAGACGCTTCCCAGCAATGTGACCCCGTAAACTAGGCCACATTTGAAAGCGCTCCTTTGGCATTTCCCTGCATTTCAGCTAAACCGAGAAGCACAGAGAGAACACGGGTCAATCCCAAATCGTTCCAAGCCACCGGCACCGGACACGTAAAAAAAATAATCTAGGGTTGCCAGTCTCCAGGTGGGGCCTGGGGATCCCCCGCTTTTGCAACTGACCTCCAGCTGACAAGAGATCGGCTCCCCTGGAGAAAATGGCTGCTTAGAAAGGCGGGGTCCACGGCCTTGTACCATGCTGAGGCCCCTCCCCTCCCTGAACCCCGCCCTCTCCCGGCTCCACCCCCAAATTTCCCAAACCAGACCTGGCCGCCCGAAAAACATCCCCAAATTTCAGCGCAATGCATTATTGTTGATCCACTCTTACTCTTTCCTGAAAACATTTGAGATTTAAAATCCGCGACAGGAAGAACTTGAACTGCAGGGGGGTTAGGAAGAGGGAGAGGAAAAAAATAATCACTATTCAACGCTCTGCGGAAAGCTTAAAAGTCAGGAGGCGAGGATTTGCATATTGCAAATGGAAAGACGGGTCTCCAGGTGGAAGGAAGCAAACAGAGCCCTGGCAGAGACAAAATCCTGCAGTATAAGTAATCTTCTAAAAAAAAACCACCTGCCCCAGTCTCTGGAACCCAGCAGAGAATGCGCAATGTGCCCATCTCTCGCGCTCGTTTGGAAATAATTCAACAGTCACATGACAACACTCCCCTCCGGCACGCGGCGGCCGCTAGAAACAACAGAGCTCCAAACCTGGCTTTGCACAGCGAGAAAGTTGTGCCACCGAATCCGGCCCAGACAGGGGTTTTTGCATGCCACTGTGCCAGCAGCAAAAAGACGCCTGTGGTGGCACGCTCAATACCAAAGCGTGACCGCCTCCAGCACATTGGACTGGACTGAAACTCAACGTGGGCCGGTCTTTCAGCTTATCTGCTGCTGGGCGACTCTCGCTTCATACCCTCCCAACATTTGGAGACATGAAGTACACCATACCAAATCAGTCCACTGGTTTATCGTGGTCAGTATTAGCTGTTGAGGATTTTCCAGGTTGTCTGGCCATGGTCTTGGCATGGCAGGACCTGACGTCTCACCAGTAGCTGTGACTGGCATCCTCTGAGGTATAACACAGACAGAGGGAGTACTCTCTGTGTCAAGGTGAGAAGAAAAATGGTAGGCAGGTGAGTTATATCCAATTACCATGTCAGATTACACAGGGAAGCCATTGAAATTCATAAACATAAACCCGATTTCAACAGGAAAGAAGAGAGTTTAAAAATAAATACGGCATGGTTTCCTGTCCTGAAAAACACAAAAGGCTCTACATCTGACTGTAGCACTACAGATAAGATTAGAATTTCAACAGCCAATACACATGCAAAAGAACCTCCTCAGGAAACAGGAAACCTCCTCAGGAAACAATCCATATGCAAAAGAACATCCTCAGAAAACAGCCAGTCCATATGCAAAAGAACCTTCTAGGAAAGCTCCTCCATTAGCATGTTCACAGCCTGGAGAACTCCTACAAGATAATGACTCAGCCCTACCCCACCTTCCTGAGTAGAGATAAATCACCTGCCTACCATTTTCTTCTCACCTGGACACAGAGAGTACTCCATCTTTCTGTGTTATACCTCTGAGGATGCCAAGATGCAACATGGATGTATTTTAGCTGTGGTTTTCTGACATTTCTACACATCATAAAATTACCATGTTTTAAAGGAGGAACCCATAGGCATCATGGCAGCAGCTAACACCTTTCCTGGTTCCTGTCAGATATTTTTAGAAAGCGGGTGGGGCCTGGTGGGGCTTCTGCCCAGCAAGGATTCTGATTGGCTGTTGGAGATCAGATTCACTGTGCAGATTTAAAAAAAATTGCATCAGCTGCTGCCACCACAGCACAAGGATCTTGGTAAGCTGTGTGTAAGCAAGAAAATATTTTAAAAATATATGTTCATTTTAAAAGGCATCCTGTTAAGCAGAGCTTCTGTCTGAAGTGTTCAAGAATTAATACTAGAATTTTGCATAACATCATTCCCTGACACTTTTTGGTTGGCTCTATCTTCTGCAGCAGCCATTGTGGGTGACTCCACCTCCTGTATCAGACGTTAAGTGGTTGTGTTCACCATTCTGCGTCATAATTCCAAAGGGGTGGCAGGCACAAAAAGGTTTGGGACCCTGAACTAATCATAGAATCATAGAATTGGAAGGGGCCATACAGACCATCTAGTCCAACCTCCTGCCCAGTGCAACCTAAAGCATCTCTGACAAATATTCATCCAGCCTCTTCTTGAAAGCTGTCAGTGAAGGGAAGCTTACCACTTCCCTAGGCAGCTGATTCAACCTTTGAATTTATTTTGTTTTATTAATTCAATTTATACCCCGCCCTTCCCGCGAACAGGCTCAGGGTGGCTCTGACTGTGAAGAAGTTTTTCCTAATATCCAGCCGATACCTTTCTGCATGTAATTTAAACCCATTGCTTTGGGTTCTATCCTCTGCTGCCAACTGGAATAGCTCCCTGCCCTCCTCCAAATGACATCCTTCCAAATATTTAAAGAGAGCAATCATCTCCCCCCTCAATCTCCTCTTCTCCAAACAAAACATTCCCAAGGCCCTTAGCCTTTCCTCGTAGGGCTCAGTCTCTAGACCCAATCATCCTCATCACTCTCTTCTGCACTCTCTCGATTTTGCCCACATCCTTTTTGAAGTGAATGTTTGTTAGAGCCCTTTGAGTCTTGTGGTGACATTAGACTGCATCTTAAGGAGACTAGTAGAAGAGTTAGCCTACAAAGTGAAGCTGGTTAAAGGAGCAAGCCTAAGTACTTCAGCTTGGAATTAAGCCCCATTTTATTAATTGGGGCTTACTTCCAGGAGGGTGGTGTTAGGTTTGCAGCCGAACTCATCTACTTTGGAACTTAGGTTGTAGGCCATCCATGGAAGTAGCAGATAATCCTGCAGAAAGCCAGGAAACTATTCATCAGTGGCATTTTTGTTAGGTAAATGCATCTAACTCTCATTCATTAGTTTAAAATGTTTGAAAATGTACCAGCATCACTAAAGAAGCTGTTAATTATTGGTTTGGGTCTTGGTGATTTCCAAAGAAACATGTGAATGTCAAACTGTCAGTAAGCAGCACAAACTAAGGCCAGGGCCTTCTCAGTGGCGGCTCCTACCTAGTGGAACAAGCTCCCGGAGGAGATCAGGGCCCTGCAGGACCTTTCACAGTTCCGCAGGGCCTGTAAGACGGAGCTCTTCCACCAGGCTTTTAATTAGGAGCCGCCACCACCACCAACTACCTTATGGGAACATGGGTTATTGGGATCGCCCATTATAAGATCGAGCCTCAGTGCTCTGACTGACTGTCCCGCCGAATCGGGCTCGGAGTTTCATCTACAGGCTACCATCTTGCTCTGATTGAATGCTCAATAACACCACTGAGCACTTTATTCTGATAATGGTTGTTTTATGTGTTTTACTGTTTTATATTGGCACATGGTGCCCTTTTTGTGAGCCGCCCTGAGCCCGTTCACGGGGAGGGCGGGGTAGAAACATAATAAATAAATAATCGGGAACCCTGTCTCTACCTCTTTGTTTGGATGCTGAGTTGGTGAGCTGTCACTTAAACTAAACGATGATTCACTCAGAATAAAATAATCCCAAATCTTTATTAACCATTGTTGAACAGATGGGAACCTGCCTGTCTACCCATTTTGTGGCTATCATCCTTCTTGCGATCTTTAATAAAAATCGAGATTCCTTCTTTTTGTCGCGTCGTGATTTGCGACGTTGTCCCAATTTCCCAGTAATACCACTTCTGGTTTTAATGGTCTATCCACTGAGGTGATTTATTTTATCTTTGAAATCATGGCTGTATGGGAAATGTTGAAGCAGACGTGCAAAATAAATCTGTCCCGATTAATCCCCGTAGGATTCGGGAACCAGGGAAGCAGGCCGGCAATTACCCAGAATTCTGATCTCAGAGAACTCTTTGGAAGAGCTATTTACTTACTTACTTTATTTATACCCGTCTCCCCAGTTGGGACCCAGAGCGGCTTACATCAGTCTCCTCGCCTCCATCCTATCCTCACAACAACCCTGCGAGGTAGGTTAGGCAGAGAGTGTGTGAGTGGCCCAAGGTTACAAAACAAATTTCCATGGGAGAGTGGGGATTCGAACCCGGGTTTCCTAGATCTTTGTGGCTCTCCATGCTGGCTCTCATCATTTCCACTCCCTGTCGTTAGATCCACACTGTAACATGGACATCGCCATGCGCAGGGGAAGGGATCTCACGTCTGAGCCCCACAAGTCCTCTCCTCTGGTTCCCTGTACCAACCACAAGTCCCATATTTAGGGCAGCCCAAGGAATGACGTTCCCCACTTAAAAGTGCACCAAGATTCTAGAGAAGAAGAAAGGAGAAGGAGAAAAAAGAAGGGAGGAAGAAGGAGAAAGGAGGAGGAGATTGGATTTATACCCCGCCCTTCACTACCCAAAGGAGTCTCAGAGCGGCTGACAATCTCCTTCCCCTCCCCACGACAGACACCCTGTGAGGTAGGTGGGGCTGAGAGAGCTCTCTCGAGGACTGCTGTTGAGAGAACAGCTCTGCGGGAGCTTGTGACTGACCCAAGGTCACACCAGCAGCTGCATGTGGAGGAGGATTCATACCTGGTTCTCCCAGATTAGAGTCCAGAGGTGGAGCAAAAATCCATAACTAAGCAATCCTCCTTGTCTTTCCCATGGTTGTTCAGCCCAGCTCAGATGCTGGAAGTCGGCAAGTGACAAACGGAGCTCACCAGAGTCTAACCTGTAAGACAACCCGGTGCCGTGAATGGAAAAGCAGAGGCCTCGTCATGACCCCTAGACTTGAGAGCCATCGGGGACTTTACAACACCCAGAACAAATTTGAGTCCAGTGGCACCTCTGAGATAAAGTTTTATTCTGGGTAGAAAAAGCACACATGTGGCATGAAAGCTTATACCCAGAATCAAACATTTGTTGGTCTTAAAGGTGTAGGGGTTGCCAAGTCAAAATGTCCTACCGGCAGGGGAGCCTCGCAGGGCTCCTGGAGCCATTTTTTGATGTGCACGCACGCAAAGCGCACGCGCGCCGCTAGCACGTCACCAGAAGTGACGCGCGACGTCGATCACGTTGAAGGCATGGCCCGATCATCGGAGGGAAAACCATAGAGTTTTCCCTCCAACGATCGGGGCCACACGTCCCAACGTCAGGGGTCGTTTAGTAGAAAAAGAGCTAGGGGAACTCATTAGTATAACTCATTAGCATATGCCACACACCCTGACATCACCGGAAGTGTGTCATAAGGCCACACCCCCTGACATCACCGGAAGTGTGTCATAAGGCCACACCCCCTGACATCACCGGAAGTGTGTCATAAGGCCACATCCCCTGACATCACCGGAAGTGTGTCATAAGGCCACACACCCTGCCTCCAACGGTCCCGGCCACCGGTGCCGGCCTTGCAGCTCCACTGCCGATCCCCATGAGGGGCCCGGCGGTGGACCTGCAAGGCCGGCGGGAGTGCGAGGAAGCCCCGCGAAGGCCCTCCCTGGCCCCAGGCAGGCAGGGGTGGGGAGAGGCAGGGAGGAAGCAACTTACCCTCCCTCTTCTCCTGCCTCCTCCTGGCTGAATGAGGGCCGGAAGCGGGGCGGCCGGAAGCAGGGGGCGGGGCCTCGTCATGTGCCCCGCCCCCCAGTACCTCACCCGGGGGAACTGCGATCCCCCGCGATCCCCCCCGAAATGACCTCTGCCCAACGTGATTGATTTGGGGGCACGCTGCGCTTCGGGGAGCGGAGTTTCCCCTGGAGCCTGATTCCGCCGCGGCGGAAATCAGGCCTCCGAAACGGGGGTTTACCCCCCCCCCACTCCCACTTGGCAGTCCTATAAAGGTGGCACTGGACTCGAGTTTTGTTCTGCTGCTTCAAACCAACACGGCTGCCGCTCTGAGTCTATCATTTTTAAAAATTCAGGTTTTCAAAAATGCCACATGATTCTTTTGCAAGGAAGGAAGGCTTGAGAGGGAGGGAGGGAGAGCGAGAGAATGAATGGCTGGGCAATCCTAATGTATGGGATAAAATGCAGCCTTTCACATTTGTTCTTAAACCCTGCTATTGGCAGGTAAGCAGGGTCAGCCCTGGTTAGTACTTGGGTGGGAGACCACCAAGGAAGTCCAGGGTTGCTACGCAGAGGCAGGCAATGGCAGACCACCTCTGAACACCTCTCGCCTTGACCTGGATGGCCCAGGCTAGCCCAATCTCACCTGATCTCATGGAGCCAAGCAGGGTCAGTGCTTGGATGGGAGACCACCAAGGAAGTCCAGGGTTGCTACGCAGAGGCAGGCAATGGCAGACCACCTCTGAACACCTCTGGTCTTGACCTGGATGGCCCAGGCTAGCCTGATCTCACCAGATCTCATGGAGCTAAGCAGGGTCAGTGCTTGGATGGGACACCACCAAGGAAGTCCAGGGTTGCTATGCAGAGGCAGGCACCTCTGCTCTTCTCTTGCCTTTAACTGGCTGGCCCAGGCTATCCCATTCTCATCAGATCTTGGAAGCTAAGCAGGGTCAGTGCCAGGAAGTACTTGGATTGAAGACCACCAAAGAAGTCCAGGGTTGCTAGGCAGAGGCAGGCAATGGCAAACCCGCCCCTGCTTGTTTCCTGCCTTGACCTGGATGGCCCAGGCTAGCCTCTTCCCATCAGAATTTGGAAGCTAAGCAGGGCCAGCCCTGGCTAGTACCTGGATGGGAGGCAATCAAGAAAGATGTGGGTTGCTACGCAGAGGCAGGCAATGACAAACCACCTCTGAACGCCTCCTGCCTTGACCTGGGTGGCGCAGCCTAGCCCGATCTCATCAGATCTTGGAAGGGAAGCAGGATCAGCTGCTGTTAGTACCTGGATAGGAGACCACCAAGGAAGTCCAGGGTTGTTACGCAGAGGCAGGCAATGGCAAACCACCTGTGCTTGTCTCTTGCCCCAACCTGGATGGCCCAGGGTAGCCGGATCTCATCAGATCTCGGAAGCAAAGCAGGGTCGGCCTTGGTTTTTACCTGGGTGGGAGACCACCAAGGGAATCCAGGGTCACTACGCAGAGGCAAGCAATGGAAAACCATTTCTGTCCATCTCTTGCCTTGAAAACCCTACGGGGGGGTCTCCATAAGTCAGTAGTGGATTGACGGCACTCCCCCACCCCCCATCCTAGGGCCAAGAAACGGAATGAAGAGAAATGTTTTTATCTACCCATCTATAAATCTCCAACAGGAGACCGGCAGAATTAACGGGACCCCTCGCCTTTCCAATTTGCTGTCTAATTCACCGCCGTTCTGTTCTCCTGGGCCCCAATCCATCAAATCGTTCTCCGTAATTAAAGCCACACATAAAGCCGGGCAGTCGGGGAGGCGCGGAGGTTCTTTGTCTGCCTGGCCTCATCTGTAACCAGGACAGTATTTTTGCAGCTCCTCCGAGGCGCACGCTCAGGCTGGAATCGCTCCCCCTGCAGCAGCGGCCTCTTCCCAGGCGAGGCGTGACAAAGGAGCCCGTCGGCTTTCTAATTTTCTCCTGCAAAGTGTTAGCTCAAAAATGCATTTGCCAGCAAAAAAAAAAAAGTATTTGCTAGTTACCTTTCGGGCAACAAAAAGGCAGGAGAGCATTCCGCCAATGATCCACAGCGGCCAAGTTCTGAGACATTTTACTTAAAAAAAATAAATAATCTCCAGATCACAATCTGAAAGGAAATTTGTATAGCGCTTAGCATACTCAGCTAATCCTAAAAGAAATCAACCCTGACTGTTCCCTGGAAGGCCAGAGACTGAAGCTGAACCTCCAATACTTTGCCCCCCAAATAAGAAGGGAGCCCTCACTGGAGAAGACCCTGATGCTGGAAAGATTGAAGGTCAAAGAAGACGGGGACGGCAAAGGATGAGATGGTTGGACAGTGTCATAGATGCAACGAACATGAAATTAAGCAAACTCCAGAGCACAACGGAAGACAGGAGGGCCTGGCGTGATCCGGTCGATGGGGTCGCGAAGAGTCGGACTCGACTGTGAGACCAAACAACAACAACAACGATAGCATGCTGAACACCACAGTAAAATGCCCTCCCCCGGGATGCTTGGCACCCCCGGGAGCTTTGGGGCGGGGCAAGGGACAGATGTGATGTCCGCTGACACCGTGATAATTCTACCGTGATAATTCTACAACAGGGGTCTCCAACACGGTGCCCATGGGCAACTTTGCTGGCGCCCACCAAGTGTTGTTAGAAAATGGGTGGAGCAGGTCGGGGACTTGCCCAACAAGCCTTCTGAGTGGCCACTGGAGATCCGATTGGCTGGCCAGATTGAAATACCATTGCTTCAGTGGCAGCTGCCCCCACAGTGTTGGCTTTATTCTCTTCTCAGAGACCCAGTTTGGTGTGGTGGTTTGGAGCACGGACTCTAGTCTGGGAGAACCAGGTTTGATTCCCCCACTCCTCCACTTGCAGCTGCTGGTGTGACTTTGAGTCAGTCACAAGTTCTCTCAGAGCTGTTCTGGAGAGAGCAGTTCTTGAGAGAGCAATCTCAGCCCCACCTACCTCACGGGGTGTCTGCTGTGGGGAGGGGAAGGGAAAGGAGATTGTAAGCCGCCCTGAGACTCTTTCAGGTAGTGAAGGGCGGGGTATACATCCAATCTCTTCTTCTTCTTTTCTTCTTTTCCAGTGTATTTTTAAAATTACCCCCTCTTCCTCTGTGATTGGCTCCTCTTCCGGGGGCAGCCATTTTGTGGCTGGCTCCTCCTCCCGAGGCAGCCATTTTGTGATTGGCTCCTCCTCTTGGGGCAGCCATTTTGTAGTTGGGCTCACCACCTTCTACCAAAATCCCAGTGGTGCCAAAGAGCTCAAAAGGTTGGTGACTCCTTTAGGGTCTCACCACAGAGTTTACAGAGTGTTGAGGCATCGTGTAATATCACATCCGCCCCACAACGCTCCTCCTGCTGGCTCGGACACAAAGTCAGGGCGGGATTGCCTAGAAGTCGGCAAATGGCATACCTGCCCCCTCAGTCACCAGCATGAACAGATACACTGCCTCTGAAAAGGGAGGTTCCATGTAGCTGACATGGCTAGTTGACACGTGTCGAGGCAGTTCAACCCAACATTGACTGCTACACCAAAGGATCCAAGAAATCTCAGTTATCGGGGTGCCAAAAGAGGATCTGAAAGACCTGAGTTCAAATTCCCACTCGACCGCGGAAGCGCACCGAGTGACTATGGTCCCAACTCACTTTCTCTCTTAAACAAACCTACCTCACAGGGCTGGTGTGAGGACCAAAGAGCGGAGGGACAGAACCTGTCTACTCGATAAAGCTCAGAGGAGGAAGGGGTGGAGAGAGGGGGAGAGACAGGGAGAAATGTCTAGAGAGAAGCGTGTTCCAGTCTCGCTACGTTGCAGAGTCTTGTTGCTTTCTTTTTAAAAACACACATGCTGAAGTCCGTGAACTGAAAATAACCTCCAACTCGACAAAAATTACACCGACACCTGACAAAGTGAGAGACTTCAGTCTATGAAGTCGCGGTGTCTCAGAAATGCTTGGGTAACAGCCACCTGATCGGCCCTAGCAGAAAGATCCCAAGGTCAGCTGAAATGTAACTAACGTTTACAGGGAAAAATAATTCATCCAGTACATTTTTACAATCCCATTCCTCCAAGGAGTTCGAGGAAGCTTCCACGGCTCTCCCTTCCCCATTCGATGCTCGCAACAACCCTGTGAGCTTAGGAAGAGAGAGAAGGACGTTATCACTGGGCAGGATTCAAACCCAGATCTCCTTAGATCCGAGCCCAAAACACTAGTCACAAGGCCTAATTTTTTAGGACACACACAGGCATCTTCAAAGCAAACGTTCCCAGGAACACGTCAAATCAGGCAACAACCCCCCCCCCCAAAAAAAGGATCTTTTCATTTTCCCCTCTACACTGCCCTCATCCAAATTCAGTTAGCTGTCCCTCAAAGCCACACCAGACAGTCCCTAGGCCCCGCGTCAAGTTTTAATCCTAACCAAAGTGACAACTGCCCTTTCCCTTGCTGGAGACGGTCTGCAAACATTCCGACAGCTTTAATTTCCTGAACAATCAAAACGTTCCCCAACGTTCCATCGCGGCTCAACCGATCAGCGGCGGAGGCTTCACCACCTTAATCTAGACTGCAACGTGGACCCCGATATGTACTGCAACCGCCAGGTGGTGCTTTTAGCACTCCAGAAATTTTAAAAGGGATCCTATTCCACCGGGACAAGAAACACTTTTCCCTCAAGATCAATGGCACACATCTCCACCATGCAAAGGTACCAGGCCTCCCATGGTTTTGAAATTCCTTGGAAATAAAATTCTGAGAAAGTTCACACGTGAATGTTTGGCATCTTATGCACTGGTGGGCACAAAAATCAACTGCCCCAGACATAAGAACATAAGAGAAGCCACGCTGGATCAGGCCAGTGGCCCATCCAGTCCAACACTCTGTGTCACACAGTGGCCAAAACGTAGGTGACATCAGGAGGTCCACCAGTGGGGCCAGGACTCCAGAAGACCTCCCGCTGTTGCCTCCCAAACACCAAGAAGACAGAGCATCACTGCCCCAGACATAAGAATATAAGAGAAGCCATGCTGGATCAGGCCAATGACCCATCCAGTCTAACACACTGTGTCACACATTGGCCAAAACCCAGGTGCCATCAGGAGGTCCAGAACTCCAGAAGCCCTCCCACTGTTGCCCTCTCAAGCACCAAGAATACAGAGCATCACTTGCCCCAGACAGAGTGTTCCAACTATACCTTGTGGCTAAGAGCCACTGATGGACCTCTGTTCCAGATGTTTCTCCAATCCCCTCTTGAAGCTGTCTATGCTTGTAGCCGCCACCACTTCCTGTGGCGTGAATTCCACGTGGTCATTACTCTTTGGGTGAAGATGGACTCCGTTTGATCCATTCTAAGCCCACTGCTCATTAATTTCACTTGTGTATGTTCCACTTGTGTGTACAGAAGGATGGCGGGGGGGGGGGATATTCTTCAAAGTGCAAAAATGATGCAAAAAAAGCAAATATTTTGGCATGACCCTCCCCGATTCACATGTTGCCAGGATTGTGTTCCATATCCTTCCTGATATTCGCAGATATGAAAATACTCAAGGCAAGAAAGCTTGTCGGAAAGGAACAGGCCTTGGACACAAGCCCGATATTTCAGCTGCACCTGCCACAAAGAATCGCAGCACACATGAAAAATACAGCACGGACAAAGCCATCTCGCCACAAGAACATTGCGCCATCATCTTGCGAGCAGCCAGTGGTTCTCTGTTTAGCGTCGCTGTTGCTGCCGGTCATCCGCTTCCATCCAACACTTTCCCCTCCATCGTCTTGAAGATCCAATTGCATCCTGCGCACCCAACATTAAATGGTCTTGATGGGCAATCTATGCAATACTTGTAGCACAATGTGCTTCGTTTACACACACACAACAGATGCACGATGCTGGTTTATCTGATGCACAAATAACCTTGAAAGACAGGTACATTTCAAAGGCAGAAATTCCGCTCCAGGAAACGGAAAATGGCCCAAAATTACAAGAACAGTGGGCTCCATACACAAAAGGAGCAAAAAAAAAAAAAAAAGGGAACACAGGGACGAGAAGTTCATGGTCACCCCTAGAAGCAAGTATCACGCGGTAGGTTGTTCGGGTAACTTGCTTCAAGCCAGCCGTGCTCATTCCGGAGGATTGTTCCGGGACACATCTGCACCGAATGGGTAATCCAATTCTCTGTTCCAATCAGCAAGGCAATACAAGCCATTTATCTCCTACACACACACACACACACTTCACTTTGCTGCCAATTTGCAGTCAATACATGGCAACCCTGCAGGGTTTTCAAGGCAGGAGCCGTACAGAGGTAGTTTGCCATTGCCTGCCTCTGCATAATGACCTTGGACTTCTTTGGAGGTCTCCCATCCAAGGGCCAAGACACTGCTTAGCTTTCAAGATCTGACAAGACTGCACGAGTTTCGGTTAACTAGAGATGCTCAGAGGTGGCTTGCCACTGCCTACCTCTGCGTAGCGACCCTGAGCTTCCTTGCTGGTTCTCCATCCAAGCGCTAACCGACGTGGCCGAGCTAAGTTCTGAGATCTGATGAGAAATCCACGTTTGATGAACAAAGTTAAATTTATTATAAAGCGATGGTTAGATCAGGAACACAAGAATTGTTAGGAATGGCTACAGACTCCAAAGGGAAACATAATAAAGAAACTTGAACCAGGTTAGGACCAATGAGTCCAATTCCCGCTGGCGGGAATGCAGATAAAACTAGCGTCCAATTCCTTGGGAACGCAATGGTTCTACAACATAAACACAAGTTCAGTTCTCAGGCAGTAGATACATAATAAGCAAAGCAACGCCATAACTTCATCCCACCTCCTGCTGGTTGACCTTGAGCAGTTCCGCAGTTGTAGCAAGCAAAAGAAAGTAAACACCTACACAGGAGGATACGGGGTGGGGGGGTGAACAGAGTACAATGTAACATGGAGAAAAGAACACATCACCTTATGGCAGCTCGCTGACAGCACTAACCGACGTAGCCGAGCTAAGTTCTGAGATCTGATGAGACTGGACTAGCCTGGCCCATCCAGGTCAGGAAAGAGACAAAGAAAGGTGGTTTGCCATGGCCTGCCTCTGCGTAGCAACCCTGAACTTCCCTGGTGGTCTCCCATCCAAGGACTAACCAGGACCGAATCTGCTTAGCTTCCAAGATCTGATGAGGTTGACCTAGCCTGGGCCATTCAGGTCCAGACACCTTTTAGAATACCTCTTGGGAGAGTGACTTCCATGAACAACCCTAATTGGTCCTCCTTACCGGCAACAGAGCCACAAATCCTGGGCCACTCAGGGCCAGACACCTTTTAGGATACCTTTTGGGAGAGTGACTTCCGTGAGCAACCCTAATCGGTCCTCCTTACCGGCAACAGAGCCACAAGTCTTCAGAGAAAGGAACGGAGCGAGCTAACTGATCAACGGGTCAACCTGAGTGCCTCTAATTGCCTTCAGAGCCCCAGCCACAGACGCGCACTTCCCGTCAAGGAGCTGTGCACCACACTGCTGACATGTCCGCAGACCCTGGGAACCAGAAACCACACCACACCAACTCTACGTCATCCTGGGAAGCCCTCAGATAAAACTCGCGGCTATCGCAAGCAACCCATCTGTTCACCCAGACCTCAAAAAACATAAATAACTCTACAGAACCATGATGGGATATTAATAAAGCACCAGACAAGAAAACGGGGAGTGCTATTCAAAACGGGAGTTCGTTTCCGCATTCAGATCCGTCCTCGTTTCAACAGTTCCAAAGATTTTGGTTTGAGATGTATATCTGAGCCTGGAAGCCAGGCTCGTGTGAAAGTAAGGAGCCTGGATCGTGCTCCAGGGAGTCTTGGGTTCAAATCTTGCCTCAGTAACATTCTCACTAGGTGGCCATCTCATCTGCCCGCCACAGGGGAAATGTGCACAGCCAGCCTACCCCTGCAGGGATGTTGTAAAGACAATTGAGGAAACAGACACAAAGCCCTTTGAACATCTGTGACGAGTAGGGATGGGCACGAATCGGGTCATGAGCCAAAATTTGGCATGAACTTGACCCGGTTTGGAGCCACCAAACATTTACCAAACTTTTGACCGGTTCGGCTGTTTGAGCCATTTAAACCTAGCAGCTGAGCGGCACAGGTCCGTAACTGACCAGTTAGGTTTAAATGGCTGGCAGCCATTGCAGCTTAATAGCAGACAGGGGCACCCACCCCACTGTCAAGCTGAAAGGGCTGCAAGCCATTTAACCCATTCGTTTCAATTCCCCCTGCTTGGAAGCGGGGGGAGCAAAACGAACAGGCGATCCCCCCCTTTCTCCCAGCCACGGCTTGCCACGGCCAGGAGAAAGTGGGACTGGCCAGTTCAGTTTGGGCATTTTTGGTTCGGTTCGGGACTGCCCCAAACAGGAATTTTGGGGGGGTTTGTGCCCATCCCTAATGAGAAGTATTATTTATGAGCAAAACAGTCCCCCTCACAATGGGTGATACAATAACCGTCTGTCTCTGTGTGGAGAGAACAGTCACCCTCTGGGGGAGATCAGAGGAGTGCGACTGTTCCCCCCACACAGAGGAGACCTCAGCCAGCGAAAAGACCTCAGCCCTTCTTCACAGCCCTGAATCCAGCTCGAGTTCTGTCTCTTGGTCGTGCTACAGCATGAATCCAGCAGCACCTTAAAGACTCATGAAATTTGTGGCAGGGTGTGAGCTTCCCTGAGTCACTTTCGTGAGTCGCTCCTCACTTTTTCAGATAGTGAGCAGTTGACTCACGAAGGGTCATACCCCGCCACATATTTTGTTAGTCTTTAAGGTGCTCCTGGACCAGGCTTCCCAAGTACTTACCATGATCCGGCGGGGGAAACATGCTTCCCGGCCGGACCATTCCTGCAGGGACGACGCGCCGCATCATGCCGTCGCCAGGAAGTGACGCCGGGCGACACTCTGGCAATGGGGCTGGAAACTCGATGGTAGCATGACGGCAATGACTGGATACAGATGGTAGGACAGACTGCTGCCACACTGGGGCACACCATTGCAAAGGGTCGGTACAGGGTAGCCCCAGAGAGGTAGAAGACACCAGAGACCCCCTCCATGCCCCTTCGCTCCCCAAAATTCTCCCTCCCCCCCCCCAGAATTCTCCCTTTCTATCAGTCTCATTCATTGTCTTTCTTGGTTGGAGGTCGCTCGCACCCACCGCGCTAATGGAGGCCCTGAGCTTGGCTGAGGAGAGTCTTTGATTATGGGAGGGGCCCAATTCGCTGACAGCGGTGCCACAGCACTTCCGGTGCAACCGTGTTTACTGCTGGTCCGACCGATCACGCCGTGGGGCTGACGTCCAGCCCACCCACACCTTCCTCCCCAGAAATACCACTTAAGAAGTTTCAAAATGTCAAAGAATTGTAGCAGAGGCCCAAAATCTTATTCCAGCCCTTCACAATTCAGGTCCTTTTGGGTGCTCGGCTCCTACCAGGAGCAGCGGCCATTTACATTGCTTCCTTCTTCCGAAAAGAGAAGCAGGACCTACTGGCCAGCATCTGGACAGTTACCGATTCAAGAGGGAAACGCAGCGCTTTTGAGATGCGCAACCCAGTTTGAGCGACCGTCAAACACAGATCCCGGATTGCAAAAATATCGACTGCGACAATCTTATGTTTCAAAATATATTTATTGTTTGAGTTTCAAGTCTATATCCCAAGCAGCAAGACTTTAAAATGATAAAAATACCAGAAAGCCCAAAATACAAGCAGACAATATGAAAAACCGCCATGGGGAACTGTGGCACAAGGAAAATCCCATAAAAACCAGCCACTGATAAGCCAACACTCAATCCTCCCCTGGACAGATTCCTTCTGAAATAAGGCCTTTTAAAGCATCTTCCAATGTGAGAGCGCCACCACCAAGAAGTCCCTGCCTCTGAAAGCCACCCACTTCCCAGGGCATCTAAAGCAAAACCTCTCCGGAAGGCATTAGCAGATAACTCTTTCAGTCATTTTTTAAATTAGATCACCACTCTTCCCTCTCCTCAGGATGGCATAAAAAGGTTACTTCTGCCCACCATATTATCCTCACAACAATCCTGAGAGGTAGGTTAGGCTGAAAGAGGGAGCAACGGAAACAAGGTCGCCCAGAGAGCTTCCATGGCAGAGTGAGGAACTACACCAGTTTGGTGTAGTGGTTAAGTGTACGGACTCTAATCTGGGAGATCCGGGTTTGATTCCCCACTCCTCCACTTGCACCTGCTGGATGACCTTGGGCAAGGCATAGTTCTGTCAGAGCTGTTCTTGAAAAAGAGCAGTTTCTGTCAAAGCTCTCTCAGCCCCGCCTACCTCACATTACCTCCCTCCTCCTCCTCTTCTTCTTCCTTTCCAGTCTGACACTTTAATGAATCAGGACCAATGTTTCCTCTAAGCTGTGGAGCCTTGTGAGCAAAAATTCTACTTTGTGAGCTGCTGGCATTAAAGCTGTGAGCGAGCGATTTGGCTGCTGCATAAATTGGTTCGCTCTGGAGCCATCCTTCCTGAGCCAAGATGAAAATGTGTGAGCCGGAGGCTAAAAAACTGAGCTAGCTCACACTAACTCAGCTTAGAGGGAACAATGATCAGGACTCATCCTGTTTGAGGCTTTGAAGGTAAAACTGAACACTTAGAATTGGGCCCAGGAAAGCCCGATCTCGTCTGATCTCAAGAGCTAAGCAGGGTTGGCCTTGGCTAGTATTTGGGTGACCTCCAAGGAATACCAGGGTCGTGGCGCAGAGGTAGGCAACGGCAAAACAACCTCTGAAACATCTAGTGTCTTAAAAAACAAGTTAGCATCTACCTTATAAATAAAAGCCGAATGGTGGTGGCACTTCTCTAGAACATTCCACACGCTCCAAAATCAGTTCGCTCTCTGATCTGTCACTCAGAGGGTCTCCCTATCCACTGGCTGCTTTGCCTCAGTCCTGCCTCCAACATTCTAAACAGTTTGCTCTTCCCCCCCCCCCCCACAGCCAGTGAGAACACAGAGGTTATTTGCATATGCAGCCTCATTGGCCTTTGCCTCGGAACACAGGGGTCGTTTGCATACGCGACTTGATTGGCTTTTGCCTCTAACATTCTAAACAGTTTTGCTCTTCTGTGATAAAATGTGTCCAATCTCCAGGTGAGGGCTGGAGATCACTCAGAATTACAACTGCTTTCCAGACGGCAGAGATCAGTTCCCCTGGAGAAAATGGTGGGCTCTGTATCCTTATATGCTACTGAGGTGGCCCCCATGACAGCCAATGTGACGTAGCAGTCAGGGCTTCAGAGCAGGGGAGAGGCTGCAGGTGTGTGGGGGGTGGAAAGCTGAAGAGTGAGGGGGAAATAAAGGTAGGTTGATGATTGGCTGGGAAGGAGATAGGGTTGCCAACTCCAGGTGGGAAATTCCTGGAGATGTGAGGGATGGAGCCTGGAGAGGGTGAGGTTTCAGGAGGCGTGGGACCTCGGACAGGTACAAAGCCATAGACTCCACCCTCCAAACCAACCATTCCCTTCTGGGGAACCATCATTGCCAATCTCACTCAAAATTACAACTGTTCTTTAGGAGGTAGCAGAGATCAGTTCCTCTGGAGAAAATGGTGGACTCAGTGTCATTATACCCTGCTGAGGTGGCCACAGCAAATTGACACTGAGTGTCCAAGGCCGGGGCACCCGCCCAGAGCCTCTTTCTAGAGGCCGTTGTATTTATTTCCACAACGGGCCTTTTTCCTAGTTTAGCATAATGCTAAAAGAACCTGAACCTCTGGCTGCCAGACAGAAGGAGGAGGAGGAGATTGGATTTATACCCCACCCTTCGCTCGGAGTCTCAGAGCAGCTTACATTCTCCTTTCCTTTCCCCTCCCCACAACAGACACCCTGTGAGGTAGGTGGGGCTGAGAGAGCTCCATCGAGAACTGCTCTGAGAGAACTTGTGACTGATCCAAGGTCACACCACCAGCTGCATGTGGAGGAGCAGGGAATCAAACCCGGTTCTCCCCCCATTAGAGTCCACGCTCCTAACCTCTATTCCAAACTGGCTCTCTCTTGGCTATACCACACACAATGCCATACGATAATAACAATAATGAGCCCGGAAATTATAGGTCACCTTCTACGTGGCAGCTGCCGAGAACAGAACTTTGGGCATCCGTGCTCAGGAGGTACAGAATCACTTGTTCTACCATGTTCACAGAGGCACGGAAACGGCACACTGCAATGGTACCACAACATTAAGTAAATCATCAAACACAGAAACAAGGGAACAAAGTCTCTTGGACCAGGTTGCTGTGTCGGACCTAGACTTCAGGACACGGGTCAGAGTGTTGGACCTAGACCATGGGACACGGGTTCAAATCTTTGTTCCACCGCACAAAGTTTGCTGGTTAGCTCTCAGCCTTTCCTAGAGATTTTAAGGAAGGTAAAGAAAGGGAGAGGGCTATGTATACCGCCCTGGGGGGGGGGGATCCAATTCAAAACACAAGGACGCCATTTTCAGTGGCAGCACCGCCATCAGAAACAACACCCAAGCTCTGTAGCCAGAGCATCTTGCCTGTGATTATGCATTGCTCATTGACTTCTGCAGTACTCTGGAGTCTGGACCATTTTTAGCACCCTCTCCAAGGACAGCCGGGCGTCCCCATCGCAATCCTACTCGAGAAGGCCTCACGGCATCCAGCCATCTCCAAAGGTCCGTGACCGGAGCACCAGAACATATTCACACACCCCGTCAGGCGACTGTACCAACGGCACATGGCACGCACCCGGTCGGTACCTAACTCGATGGATCCATTTTCCCGCATCCGCCACCTTGGGAACGAGGGCGCGAGCCATCTGGGATACGAAGTGCCGCAGCAGAGTTGATATCTCCAGGAACACGCCGATTGGACAGCGTCCGTGACAAGCTAAACACCCCTTCCCCCTTGGTTAAGAAGCAGCATCTCTCTTTCCACGACGCATCGCAGGAGCTATCGGGCAAGGCAATTCCACAAGGCCTGTGCCCGTGTTCCTAACCCAGCGTTAAGTGTCCAAAAAGGTAATACCACCCCTTTCCCTCCCCACCCCACCCCACTGTTTGAAAGACTCTCGTCCAGTACGGATGAAGCTAGCCGGGAAACGCTCGGGGGGGGGTAGAGGGATGGAAGTCACGTTCCAATTTGTCATGCTGTTTACCCCGAGAAAAATGAAGCGGAGAATTTTTAATTGAGTCGCTTCTCCCTCCAGACCTCATTACAAGCGAGCGGAGGGGGAGAGAGAGAGAGAGAGAACCGATTTGGTGGCTATATTGAAAGCACTGTTCCCTCTAAGCTGAGTGGTTAAGTGTGTGGACTCTAATCTGGGAGAACCGGGTTTGATTCCCCACTCCTCCACTTGCACCTGCTGGATGGCCTTGGGCAAGCCATAGTTCTATCAGAGCTGTCCTTGAAAAAGAGCAGTTTCCGTCAGAGCTCTCTCTGCCCCACCTACCTCACAGGGTGTGTCTGTTGTGGGGAGGGGAAGGGACAGCAGTTTGTGAGCCGCTCTGAGACTCCTTTGGATAGTGAAGGGCGGGGTATAAATCCAATCCCTTCTCTTCTTCTTCTCTTTTTTAGCCTCCAGCTCTCACATTTTTGTCTCCACTCAGGAAGGACGGCTCCAGAGCAAACTAATCTATGCAGTAGCCAGATCACCTGCTCACAACTCTAATGCCAGTAGCTCACCAAGTGGAATTTTTGCTCTCCACAGCTTAAAGAGAACACTGACTGAAAACATGGTTTTTAAAAAAAAAAATGGGAAGAAATGGAAGATTTAAGACAGAGAACTACGTGCGGTGTTAAACAGGTTCTCTTCCGGCACCTTTCCAAGACGATTCCAGCCCACTCCCCACCCCTCCCGGGCACATGTGCAAACGGGAAGTCAAGAGACAGGTTCCAAAAGGATAGGAAAGGGTCTTTACCGCGCACAGTGGCTTTTTTTAATGGGTGCGGACCAACGCTCCCTCTAAGCTATGGAGTCTTGCGAGCAAAGAATCCTACTTTGTGAGCTGCTGGCATTAAAGTTGTGAGGGAGCGATTTGGCTGCTGCATCAATCGGTTCGCTCTGGAGCCTCATCCTTCCTGAGCGGAGACAAAAATGTGTAAGCCGGAGGCTAAAAAAGCTGTGAGCTAGCTCACACTAGCTCAGCTTAGAGGCAACATTGGTGCAGACTCTGCGTCTCGGTATCATGTTTTGAAAGGCACATTGCAGAAGGCCACGTTTCCTGGCCCAAACCTACCCCGGACAAAGTGGGGCTCCAGTAATTAAGTCCCCCAGGAGTCACAGGGCTCTCTGTCTCAGACACAGAAGGAAAAAACGGGCAAAACTGAAGCTTGCTTCATAGGGGGCAACGCCAGCCGTGCCCACGGCTGAGAGAGGCCGAAGCCTGGAGAAAAAGCGGAGAGACTGCGGCAGGACAGCGGCCGTGCCAGCAACCTCTGGCGAGACACCTTCTCTACCCCCTCCCTCCGGGCCATGCTCCATGCCCACAGGCAGAGGAACAGCCAAGCGCACTCCCCGCACATCTCGCTTTCTCTCACGCTCTCTGCCACCCTCCCACAACAGCCGGGAAGAAAAGATGCCTCGGTGCCAGGCGGAGCGGCGGTGCCCGACTCCGGATCCCTCCGGAGGGCACGGCTCCCCCGAACCATCGCCCCCTCCCCCCTCCCCTGCCCTGAGCCCTAGCAACAGCCTGGCCAAGCAGAAACCCGCCCCTCGCACCCCCAACCCGAAACCTGGCACCGAAGAACCCTGCAAGGCACAGGCGGCGAGGAGGCCAGGAGACGGGCAAGGTCTCCTCCTCCTCCCGAGAAACCCGGCCCTTCCTCCCCGCCGGTGGGCGCCTTTAGCCAAGGGGGCGCGCGCCCGTGGCCCTGCACACCAGGAGGGGGCCAACGCAGGTGGGGCCCCGCACCTCCCCCGTCTGCCAGGCGCTGGGTCCCTGCCAAGAGCTCCTCTCCTCTCCGCTCCGCTCCCTCCGCGGTTTTGTTCTCTCCCGCACGGTGGGCTGCGGTTCCCACCCCCAGGCAGCCCCACGCCCGCAAGGGGTTTGGAGAGCGGGGGGGGGGGCAGAGAAAGCAGGAGGGTGAAGAGAGCCAGCCGCATCCTCTACCGCACGGGCACCAGTTGGGCGGGAGGGAGGGAGGGAGGGCGCCGGGCAGCCCACTGACAACGGCAGCAGCAGCAGCAACTCTCGGGGA